>NC_091121.1:120570286-120870286 GCF_040183065.1 Periplaneta americana | reverse complement strand
ATTATTATTATTTTATCCGCGAGACGATTATCCAAAAAAGCTAGATTTAGCGGGAAAACCGCTGAATTGGCAACACTGTGCACCACATATTGCGGTCTATTCAACATGTGGATACTTTTCTGCAAGTAATCTGAAATCTATTACCAACGAATTTACTCAATGCGCAGCTGACTCAAAAGATGCTCATCTGTTAATCGGGATCTGTTTGGATTTAGCAACCTTCATTCTCGAAAATAATTCTTCGCACACGTATGTCGAGGTAAAGGTAGTTAACATAGTGGCAGAGAATAAGCTCATCTTGGGATATTTCGTTTTGTTAATTTTTTAATACTTCTATGCTTATCAAGTCATATTCTCTCCATTTAGTTCTAAATTCTACGTTACTTTGTAAATCAATTAACTCGTCCTGGAACTGCACTCTCACGGATTGTACTAAATTTACTATTAAAGGTTTAACAAAAAGATTAATATCACTTTCCATACGTCTAAGATCACTAAATCTATATTCTGTGAATTCAAATCTGAGTTGTTCCAGTATACAGAGATATAATTATCTATATTTTGTTCAGGCACCATATATCTCTTTACAAGTTCACCATCCGTGAAGGGTTTTAGCGCCTTAGCTAATTCCCAACATACTACCTAACTTGCTCCTAAACATAGACTCTGAATTGACCGACTCTCTTCAATGTTTGGCCTTTCATGAAGTGCTTTCAATTCTTGAAACTGTAGTGCCTCTGAAAAATTATTTTATCATAACATGTAGGCTATTTCTGTTGGAATAAAATCACCACCACCACAATAATAATAATAATAATAATAATAATAATAATAATAATAATAATAATAATAACAACAACAACAACGTTGGTATATGAATACATATTACAGAAAACAGGTTCCCTTTCACTTCGGCATGTTCTGGATGGCAGAGCGTATAATGTCGTTTTATGCTGCTCAGTAATATTTCTGACAGTAGGTACTTTACAACATAGTAAAGACTTTGCCGAACGCAAAACAATTAATAGTCTTTCTCCCACACTGTACGGAATGATCGTTTGCTTACAAAAGGTTTTGACTGCGTCATTGTCCCGCACTGTTCGTACTTTACTAAATACTTGAATTGCCTTCTGCAGTCATCCGTCGAGCTTGGAACGAGGAACAGCAAGCTCTACATTCGAAGGTTGTGATTACAGAACGTAATCGGGAGTCAGAGAATGAGCATACCTGCCTTACAGTGTGCGCCACTCAACCAAATCAAAACCGAATTTCTTAATGATTTAGATAAAGTTACCAGAGGAGCATGCAAAGACCTTATTGGTCTTCCTCATGACTGCCCTGACGGAATGCTTTACTCCCCTAAAAAATATCGTGGTCTTTCTTTAATGAAAGCATCTTGGCAAGCTTATGTGCAACACATAAATATCTGTAATACTCTTCTTTGTGTTGATGACTGCCATCTCCACATTGTTAGGGACCTTGTAAGCGAAAAAGTTTCTACTCTGTCAAAATTGAATATCACCACTATTGATGCTATCAACTGGTCAGGTCGTAAAATTCGTAAACACATGAAATGAAGCATTCCACACTTGGACAAACCATACCTTGTGTGGTAAAGGGGTCATTGTTTATAGTAATCTCCCCGAGGCTAACTCATGGGTAAGCAATCGAAAGGACCTATCTTCCTCAGAATGGACCAATGCTTTAAAAATGTCAAGCAATATTTCGGCAGTTCGCGCAATACCGGGCAGAACTCTATGCACAACCCGCTGCCGTCAACCAGACTGTAGTGAGCTTGAAACACTTGGACATGTGCTTGGACAATGCCCTAAAGGCGAGCTGCTGATCAATGTTAGACATCATCAGGAGTCATCTCAGTGCACTGTGTAGAAAGCACAGTTTGCTCGCTAGCTCAGTTCTATCCCTTGGACATCAACTGTGCACAGGAGTTGGGGAGAAGGAATCAGGTGATGGCAGTAGCGTCCGCTCACTTGTTCAACCCTTTTAATCAGTCTCTAATAATTATAATAAAAATAAATACGGATGAAGCATGTACTTAATTTATTTTAAGAGGAACTGTATAAAAGTAAATCACTGTTCAGTTTAAGACAAGAAACCAGTTGTATTTTTCCGTTATTATTTTAACGGTTTCGAAAGTAAATAGTTATTTTTTTCATATTAAAGTAATTGAGAACTTACAGACCTGTAATGCATTTTCACTGTTACAAAATATTAAACAAATCGAATCCATTAGTAATATTTAAATCATGTCATATTATTCTTTTGTTAAAGTTCGTCAATAAAATAAAATAAATTATCCATTTTGTAACTGACACTGTATATAACAAAACCAATTATTTCTCATTATGTATAACATATGAAACATATTATCTTTTCTATTATAAGACTGAAGTAAATTATTTTATTACAATCTAAATAACAAAAATGATAAAAATTATTTTCGCTGTTCATTAATATTGGTTTTCCAGGATTTTTAAATCACTTTTCAGTTTAAGACAACAAACAAGTTGTACTTTTTCGTTATGTATTGCAACGGTTTTGAAAGCAAATAGTTTTTCTTTTTTCATATTAAAGTAATTGAGAACTTACAGACCTATAATGCATTTTCACTGTTACAAAATGTTAAACAAATCGAATCCATTACTAATATTTAAATCATGTCATCATATTCCTTTGTTCAAGCGTCGTCAATAAAATAATCAATTTTTTATCTGAAACTATGTCTCACAAAACCAATTATTTGTTATCATGTATAACATATGAAGCATAGGCCTATTATCGTTTCTGTTACAATACTGAAGTAGGCCTAAATTATTTTATTACCATGTAAATAACAAATGATAAAAATTATGTTCGCTGATCATTAGCATTGGTTTTCCTGGATTTTTAATTCGTTTTTCCCTCACTAACAGGTCAATGTTAAAATGTCAATGCTTGTGTAGAACACATCGACGAACACATTGTAAATTATGGTCAGAAAGTTGACTTCTGTGATGGGATGCGTTGGCTTGGCTCGACATACTGCACATTGCACAGTACTACCACAATTTAGTATATACAGTTGCGAAGCTCAATACTTACTAAATATGCAAACATAGACAGTTGAAATGCGCATCCATAGATAGTTGCTAGCCACCAGGATCGCTACTATCGCCTCATCACAGACTCTTTCCCTAGCAGAAGATAAAATGTATTGTACTTTTGATATCGTGTTCTTTTGACAAATGAACACCTTCCTTCCACTATTGAAATACGAAATACACAAGGTTTATATATTATTTTCATAAAGTATATATTATATTTTATAAACTCACCTTCCTGGATCTTTTGGAAGAAGGATAACTCTGACCTCTTTTTCTTAGAATTTATAGTGCTACAAACGTCTCCTTGTCCCATATTATTATTCAAATTATTGTATTTTAGCCATTTATAGGGAAGACCAGGTAACTTGATACCCTAAGGGTGAAACCTAACCATTTTTCCCCCATTACTACAAATGCTAGTGGATTATGGTGATTTTCTAGTTTGAAGGTTGAATTTTCTTTTGCCAACTTCGTTTCGAATTTCGATACTGACAAATACTATAAATGGTAGTGATTTTGTAACTGGTATGTTGGCAGCTGAGGCAAATATCGACAATATTTGCCGGTACCGGAGTTCCATGAAATTAAAATTGTACTAGATTTCTCAGCCGGTTACTGGAAGATAGTGAAATTCGAACTTATTAATAATTAATTAATATTAGTATTAATATTAATACATAATAGTTATTTTATGTGTTGCGTTGTGGTTATAATTCAAGAATAGTTAGATAAGTACGAATAAATATAATATATTTGGGCGTGATAATGCACGTGGGTAATGGATAGAAATATTATTTCAAATTTTAATGAATTTCTTTCGTGTTTAGATTTTTATTACTATGTCAAAAAAATGAAATAGTGTTGCAGTGACTCCTCCAAGGAAGAAAATGTGTGGCATTCAGAGTACGCTTCAGAAATCTGTAATTCACGTGTATAATGAGTTGAAGAAAGAAGATAATGAAGAAGGAATTATGCTAACGGAGACAGCAATTACAACCAGAATAGGAAAATTATTAGGAGTAAGTATTCTTAAGCATACATTTCAAAGTGGTATTCAGTTTTAGGAGTTTGCACTAATAATTTCATGATTGTGGTCAAACAAAACAAATTTTTAGGTTAGGCCTATCTTTAATCAAGTCAGTGATTTTCATATTGCCACACTAAATACATTTAAGATACTGTAATACTGCAGTAGGTGATAGCTTAAATACATTTACAAATTAGACGAACAAATAATCAAACAGCACGAAAGTAAATTTCCAGTTTTCTCTTTTGGTATTAAATTAACCGTTCAGATCACAATTTACATGCCACATCGGCTGAAGAAAATACAAGTCATATTGTAATTATTAACTTGATATTGCAGCAAATATTACATGAATGTTGGCCTGTTATGGTGCTTAAAAATAATTCAGTTTTATATAATGACTATATAACATACTCTACAAAGCATAGGAACGTTGACTCTGGCTGAATAATTTATTCATGACTGGTCTAAGTAATATTAAATATGGTGTTTCTTCAGAAAAGCTACCCCACCCAAAGTACTTGTTAAGATATAACACTCGAGAGGACGAGGACGCACTACTGGGAAACTAACCATTTCTCTTCGTCCTGGACCTCTCGCATGTTATATTGGTAATTAGTAACAAGTTTGAGGGAGGGACTACAACAATGCATTAGAATATACAGGTAAGTGTCAAAGGATTTTTGTGCTGAAAGTATTTGTGGCTGTGCACTAAAACCACGTGTTCATCACTATGTAAATATCACAGAAATCAATTAAACAAAATAAAATTATGCCTTCTTTGGTGCAGCTTTTCTGGAGAATTACCTAAATATTAGCCTACTTAAACCTATCGTAGACCCAACCTAACATGTTGATCATTTTCTATTCATATAGCTGTAAATGTTGGTATCATGCATGAATTTTATGATATAACAATTTTTAGAAGTATTATGTTATTGTTTGTTATTACAGCTTGGCTTAACTACAGCCACGAAAGTGATAAATTCACACAAGGGGACCCCACTCGTGACACCAGGAAAACATAGACTACGTAAACATCCAGTGACTGATGCTGATGATTTTACGAAAGATGCAATTGCGAGATTTATTTATGACAAGTTACATAAAGGTAGGGAAGTTACAGGAATTATTGTGTTGATTTATGCAATGTAATTCTGATATTAGTCATAGGCCTATGTGTAAAAATATGGCATAATTTTCATTTACTGTTACAGGGGAAGTACTAACAGCAGCAAAAGTTCTGGAACATATGAATGATGATTATGAAACATATTTATTTAGAGTATCCTTATCATCGGTGAAAAAAATTTTGAAAGAGATGAAATTTCTATGGAGCAAAGGGGATCCTTATACACATGTATGAGAAAGTGATGTTATTCATTTTTAAGAGAATATATAAGAAATGTGGAGCGTGAGAACCCTAAACCCGTAGTATTCTTGGATGAGACTTGGATTTTTATGAATGGTAAATTTCAATGCATTGTGAGACATTGAGTGATTGAATTTTTTACTAACAAATAGATTAACACTTATGTGGAATATGAAATTGCAATTAATATAGGCTACTAGTAATGAAATCAGGTGGGAACAACATGTTTTGCAATTAATAGTTTCATATTATAACTAGAGGTTAGTTATAAAATTCTTGAACGGTTTTCCTGTCTTTAAAATTTTTGTGTCTCTTAGAGTGTCAATGTGAATTGCTTTTCTCTCTCTGTTTTTTTAAGTAGGATCACTCACTTATTCATGAAATAAACCAGGTGAAGTTTCCAGTGACATGAATGGTGTTATTCATAGACCAACAAATGAGGGTGGAAGATTAGATGCCGGAACGAAAGGTGGATTTATACTCGGTGAGTTATATTGATTTATATTTTACATAAATTTGGCAAGAGTAATTTTTTAAATCAGGGTACAAAAATATAAAAATTGGTGACTAAATAAAAACGTGGGAAAGCCTTTCACCAAAGAGGATCTCATGTCATGTTTTATTTTCTTTATTTAAATGCTGTGAATTCATGTGACGTAATTATATGCCCAGGTATAATTTTTATTGCAGGTGCTGATTTAATTTTTTCATGCAATTGAAAGAAAAGTCAGGACTACCATAGTGCTATGAATAGCCCTGTAGTTGAGAAGTGGGTGCAAACACAGTTGTTGACCTGAGAACATTAGGGCAATGCGTTATTGTCATGGATAGTGCTGCATATCATAGCAGACTTGTGAAAAATCAGCCAACAACAAAATGGAGGAAAGAACAGCTACTGGTGATTGCAACTGAATATAATAGATTTGTTGTACTAAATGATAAGAGTTGATGGTGTGAAATCACCTTTCGATATTACATTGCAATATTAATTTCCATACTTTACAGTCATTATTATTATTATTATTATTATTATTATTATTATTATTATTATCATTACTACTACTACTACTACTACTTATAGATGCTACTTTTTTCTTTCAGGTGAAATTGAATCTACATAAGAATCCTAAAACAACAGAGCCTTGCCAATTACTGTTATGAAGCGGCCTTGTCTTATGTGTTGTGTCTATATACAATTAATTCTTTCAGTTTTTTTCCCCCTTTAATGTAATGAAGTTGTTGGTTGATTGATACCCAGTGTTCAGCAGTTGATGTCATTTGTTATCTTGCACTCCAATATTTAACCAGATGATTGAAAGCTGTGTAAAGTTAAACAGTCAAGACAATGATCCATATCTTCATTGAGATTTCAGAAATGGCATGGGGAGATTCTGAAATATCAGTTCTTTGTAAATATTTGAGACAATCATGGCCTGTGATAATATGAGTACTGCCACTGTAGATTTTCATAGAAGTTCAGTTATTAAATTAGGTGTATTATTTTTACTATATATTGTACTATATTTTTGTTTCGCTTAATTGATGAATTATATATGCTGTAAATTGAATAGTAGACTGTAGGTCTATAGCTTAACTGATGAATTGTATGTGCTGTAAATTAAATAGTAGGCTGTATACCACAAGTGATGAATTGTTTATGCTTGTAATGTGAAGTAATTTGCATGATATTTATTATCAGTTTCTGTATATTTCAACTGATTGAATTGTTTATACTTTTAAATTGAATTAACTTGCTTGCTATGTATTATATTTTATAGCTTAACTGATGAATAATTGTTTAGGTTTGTCAATTTAATAATCTGAGTGCCATGTACTTCATATTTTTAGTGGAGCCACCAATGTAGCTTAGTCGGTAGACTCGTTGGCCTGCAAATTCAGAGCTGCACTCGAGGGTAGTTTGGATCCCCCATTTGGTCTGATTAGTTGGTTTCTTCTGAGGATTTTCCTCCATCGTGGAGCAGATGCCGGATGGCCTATTGCAATTTTTTCATTTGCTTTAGAATCATTCCGATTTTTGTTACCACATTGTCATGTTCTGATCTTGTTATTCTTTTAACAGTGTGGTAAGATGCAGGTATAGATAACCTTACAGTAATTTTGCTACCTTTCAGCTACCTCATTACCTCCCACTCCATAAAGTTCATGGATCCACGGAAGTACCAGTCGTCGATGTAATTCGACCATTTTGCTTAAAATATTAAAACACTGTAAAATATTGAGATTTCATGCTGTTACGTCCATTACTGCAGCAAGAACATCTGATTTTGAATCTGATAGTATGACAGCCTTCTCAGATTTATGAAGTCGATACTGGAGATTTTGTAAGCTTAAAAATGTATCTAAATTTTCACTATCAAAATTAGTCAGTGTTTGAAGTTAGTTAGTTAGTTAGTTAGTTAGTTAGTTAGTTAGTTAGTTAGTGGCGTTTAAAAAGGGCGCGTCAGCTACTATGGCTATTTGCGCCCTTATCTAAAATCTTTCACTAAACACAATACAATAACCAGAATATTTAAAAGAACTAAAAAGCATTGTCACGGTTAAAATGGGGCAAACAAGTGTTTGAATATAATTCCCTGTAAAAGGGAATATACTGGTATTGTACTACAACACCACTACATCTATGGCTTGGTAAACAGGATCCATCTATAAAAAATACTGTATGTAGTCACTCACTGACCAGATCATTTATCGTTTCTAATGATTTTTAAAATGTCTGGAGAAGTATCACATTTCTTAACATCATCTGTTAAAGTTAACTTATATACTATTCATTTTGAAATAACTTGGGATTGTGTTTTATTAGTAAAGTTTCCCTTAATTGAGCAAGTTTGAGTTCTCCAAGTAGAGTCAAAAAGTCTGTTGGGATTTTGGCTCAGTTTATTAATATTTGTGGACTGTGATTTTTTGTTCTGGACAACCATATTATCTGCAAATGATGAGATTATCATAAGATCTATTTCTTTAGTTAGACCATCGACATTAATATTGGAAAATGTATTCCTGAAAACAACAATGTGGGAAGCCCAGATGAATCTGTCTCTATTTACATATTTGTGACAATGAATCAAATAATCAAGTCACTGACCCAGTGTAACACTTTATCATGGACACCCTAAGTTTGCAATTTCTTAAGTGATTTATATCTACAGAGCCATATGATCCTTGAAAATAAATTAAAATTGTTAAGTTGTTTTGTTTTCTGTTTAAAATATCTTTAATATCTTGACTAAAATTTAAAATCTGTCCATTTGTTGAATGCAATTCTCTAAAGTCAACCCAATAAAATGAAAGTTAGTTACTAGATTCCAGGAACCAATTCAATCTATGAAATCATCTCTTCCATAATTTTGGCTATCATACTAGTAAGTGGTATCTGTCGATAACTCGAAAAGATATTAGTTGAATAATTGCTTTTCAAAATTGATGTTATGATAGATTTTCTCCAGACAGATATTGTATTTTAGATGAGATTACAAGATAAAAGTAGTGAGTTTGCTTGTTTGCCAACATGTTTAAGAAAATCAGCATGTGTATTGTCTGGACTTGGAGATGTTTTGGGTCTTATGTTATTAAATTAATAGTAATATTCAGTTCTTGATTAAATATTGTTATATAAAGTAGATAGTAGATTTAACATTTCTTTCAGTTTTTCCTTAATAGTCTGACGTACACAGATAAAACTAACAACCACACCACCAACTAATCTAATAGAAATTAAAATATAATTAAATGTAGAAAAAGTAATTAAAATTATAAATACACGTAATAAACCATAACCCCCTAATTTCAACAATATACTATTTTATTTCCTTTTACAGCTTGTAGATAATTATTAATTATAGTTATTACTTATTAGCATAATATTTATTGAACTTATTGGCTATTTCACTTCGTTTGAAAGATGTTATTGTGTACAGAAAGCATTTTTTTGATGATCGTTTCATGCTGTATGTTGTTAATAAATCTATGATTTCTGGCCATCTGTTCTGTGTAATCCATCTTTTGTATAGAATTAATAAAATATTCTTTTGGTAGTAATTATTTTATTAATTGAGTATTTAATTTTCACCAGCTCACATTTCTTGAATCATTTGTTTTTTCTTATTTAAATTTAGGACACAAGAGCCAAAAAGAGACTTCACAGTTATGTATCATACATTTTTTCATTGACAGACGTGGAGTTGCAGAAATAATAAGTGTAAGTGTAGCATTATTAAGCAATTTACAAACAAATGAAATCTTTAAAAAGGTATCTAGAAGTGAAATTACTTATGGCTTTTAAGGACCAAAATTATTTTTGTAAGTTGATTTATTATTATTTCAGTTTTAGCCTAGTTGTATTATCCATTTCCTTACTAATTTCAAAAGATAATCAGAAGTTCATTCGAATTCCAACCAAAAGTCAATTGGTTATTAATTTATCTACCTTTAGGAAGTACAGTATATGTACGCTGGAATCTTTGAAGTGAAGTGACAATAATTTAATTGGTCTTGGAACAGATTTGATTCTTGAATATTATATACTATACTTTGTTGTATATTTACGTCTAGTAACCTATTAATGCTAATACTAATAATAATGTAAAGGAATAAAAGAATAGAACATAGCAATACATTTCTCATTATTATTGAAACTATTTAGAATAACCTTCCGACATTAAGGTAAAGTACGGTGAGTAAAGAAGTCATTCAGTACATAGGATCGTGATTTTACTACATGTGGTGATATCTGGTAACAGTTGGCAACACTGACAAGGCGGAAATATTTGCTGTTTGGGAACTGAACTTACGTGATCCTCACTATACAGTTATTACAACCGATAACGAACATTTCACAGTTTACACAACCTTTCACAACAATGCGAAATACGGCACAGTCAATGCCTTTTCGATCTAGACCAGGCCGTAATATATGTTCGGGTTTTCTATTTCATTGTATGGAGCTCAGTAAATTATTATATTGTAACTTTATTGCGTATCATAGCTAAGTTTTATTTAATGCAATGTGTCCATAAGTTCCCTTTACTTCTTGTTGCATAATAGTCTATGTTGCAGAAATAATTACAAAACTGTGTTATTTTAATGTGAAGAGAATTTTACATGTTAACATAATCTTTCCGCATCAACATTTTAAGTTTAGAGGAAGCTATTTTGAGGTTTAATAAAAAAAGAATTTATATTGTGATTTTAATATAGCACATCTACCCTCCTTAATAAAGACAGAAAATTTATCATACCACTCCTATGATAGTTACTTCGTCTCTTAGGTAAAAAAGTAAAGTAAATCCATGGCGTTACAGCCCTGAAGGGCCCAGTCCGACCACCCGGCTGCTGGCCTCACGCCCACATGCCGAAGCAGAGGTTGACGATCATCCAACCAGAACGGAGGTATCGTGTGGTTAGCACGATGATCCCCCCAGCCGTTATAGCTGGTTTGCTAAACAGGATTTTCGCTATCTATTGTAGCTCCCCAAGTGCATCACGATGCTGGGTGGGCACCGGTCCCATACACTGGCCGAAATTTCATGAGAAAATTTCTTCCCCTATGAGGGCTCGAACCAGCGCGCGTTCCGTAACGCGGGTCCTAGGCAAGATAGTAGATAAATACAATAATTCAATACTCAATTGTAGTATTAAAATACAGACAAATTGAATGTGCGGAGTATCATACATGACATTATGTTTAATTATAATGTATAATTGCGAATTTAGGAATATAATATATAGTAAACATAACCTATGATATTTCCATATGAATGACAGGGCATTGGAGACCACTAAAATTAGTCAGAAAGGGGCAACTGGGACAGTAAACATAACATATAATTTCAACATATCTAAATATCCGTGCGGTGCAACTGAAAATTATTGACTCGTGCATAAATGAATGTACAAGAATTTCGCAATATTTAATTGAAATAAAGGCAAGTATTATACATACGAACAACGTAATTTTCACACCAAAAATAATATTTCATCTTAACTCGCAAGTGATTTATGTCTGAAGTGTCTCATAATCATTGTTTTAAATTTTATTAATGTAATTACACTACATTTTAGAGAAATACATGTTAGTCTTTATGCATTCCAACTAATTTATATGGTTGAAACGCCGCCCTTCGTGATCAGGTTAAGCGAGTTACATGGTCTGCCTTACGGCCTGTATCAGATCACGATGGCAGTGACACAGACTATTGTTCCTAGCATTCACAGCGCTCCAAGCGGCTAGCAACTATCGCGAGAAATGCAAAAAATCAGCCCAAGCTTCGCTACTGTATATACTAAACTGTGGTACTACCTCCTCAGCCAACGTCTCGGCGCCCCGAACTAGTATGCAGGCCAGTTGACGATGGCTGGTGTACGACATGCTTTGGCGACATCGTTAAAAACTTTAAATTGGGAGATTCATGAGGAAGTACATTGTGTATCATGAGATGGTTCTTTCAGACGGGCAGACATTATTTCTATTAATGGACGCTTAAAACGGGGTCTTGTTCTTGACTCTACTATCCGTTTCGAAAGGAACTTAAATCAAGCCATCGAAGTTGATATTGAGAAGTCTATATATCAATCTTGTCTGCCTTATGTTTCTCAAAAGTACAATGTCCCTCTTAAACAATGGTCTGTCATTGGTTTGCTGTTTGGCAGTAGAGGTTCAATTACAAAATTCACATGGAATTATCTTAAGGAAATTCACATTCCTTTGGATTATGTAATGTCTATTCTTATAAATATTATCAAGGATTCTCTTCAAATATTACATCATCATCATCATCATCATCATCATCATCATCATCATCATCATCATCATCATCTCTATTTCAGTTAATCCACTTACATTATTTGCCTTCAACAATTAACTTTCTTTTTTCTTTAATATTTCAAATCACATTATACTGTACATGTTTATTGTATTCAGGACCCTTGTGGTCACTCAAATTCTTTGAGCTGATGTCTTTAATGAATACATAAAATAAAAATAATTTCAAGGGAAAAATTGTTCTGGGCCGGGTTTCGAACCCAGGACCTTTGGCTGAGCGTGCCAGCACTCTACCGAATGAGCTACCCAGCAAAAGGTCCTGGGTTCGATTACTGGCCCCGGAACAATTTTTCCCTTGAAATTATTCAAATCAGCTTTACAGGGAGCTATTTCTGAAAAGTCAGATTTGTATAACTGTTACATAATACCACCGTCTACATCCCAAACCTTTAGCAAGCCATAAAAGTAGGTGTACAGTAGATAACATGTTTATATTGGGACTATAGGTCCGCAGCATTCAAGAGTAGAGCTGCAGTATAACATTAGTAATCGATTTCTCCAAAAATTTAGGTAAGAATTTTTTTTTTCGAGTTAGGGCATAAGATTGCATTGAAATAATGTAGCAGTGGCGCAGCCAGAAATTGGCTCTGGTGAGGGTGGGAGATTTGAAAAAAATTTAAAAAATTGACTATAATACATACTTACAAATGGCTGTTAAGAAACTCGCAGGTTCATTGCCGCCCTCACATAAACCCGCCATCAGTCCCTATCCTGTGACAAATTAATCCAGCCTCTATCATCATATCCCACCTCTCTCAAATCAATTTTAATACTATCCTCCCATCTACGTCTCGGCCGCCCAAAGATCTTTTTCCCTCCGGCCTCTCAACTAGCACTCCATTTCTGGATTCGTCCATATGAGCTACATGCCCTGCCCATCTCAAACGTCTGGATTTAATGTTCCTAATTATGTCAGGTGAAGAATACAATGCATGCAGTTCTATGTTGTGTAACTTACTCCATTCTCCTGTAACGTCATCCCTCTTATAGCCCCAAAGAACCTTATTCTCAAACACCCTTAACCTCTGTTCCTCTCTCGAAGAGAGAGTCCAAGTTTCACAACCGGTAATATACAGTAACTGTTTTATAAATTCTAACTTTCAGATTTTTTGACAGCAGCCTAGATGAAAGAAGCTTCTCTTCCGAATAATAACACGCATTTCCCATATTTATCCTGCGTTTAATTTCCTCCCAAGTGCCATTTACATTTGTTATTATTGCTCCAAGATATTTCAATTTTTCCACCTCTTCGAAAGATAAATCTCCAATTTTTGTATTTCCATTTCGCACAATATTCTGGTCACGAGACATAATCATATACTTCGTCTTTTCGGGGTTTACTTCCAAACCTATCACTTTACTTGCTATAAGTAAAATTTCCATGTTTTTCCTAATGGTTTCTGGATTTTCTCCTAACATATTCACGTCATCCGCATAGACCCTCTGTGTTATTCTGAAGTTTCCTAATGACATATTCTAGAGCGAAATTAAAAAGTAAAAGTGATAGTGCATCTCCTTGCTTTAGCCAGCAGTGAATTGGAAAAGCATCAGACAGAAGCAATACATTATGGTAACAAAACTTAATGTGCCATTATAAATGAAACAGAACTTTGCATTGGATTAAATAGGTTCCCGGCTAAAGCAAACAGAAAACCATTTACTTCTCAGTTCACATGACCACAAATGCAGCATATGTTTTCTCGGCAACAATGCAGCTATGCACATGCGCAATGCATTTTCATGACATGCTAGTACCGACAAAAAAAAATCCTTTTTGAGTTTAGCTTTCACACAACTATCACTTAATGTGTTGATGCATGAAATGTAAATTTTTCTCGTTTCAGTGCATTTCATCCCATTTTACTCTTAGGGCATAGGTTTCATTCATCATAAGTTACTTCTTCTTTTAATGTAGGCAAGTTCACAATTCAATATGCTTGGCAACACTGTATGGTGTATGCTGTTGTGATCTATCTCGTAGGGCAGGCAAACAGTGCCTTTACTTAGTCTTAAACACATAAAACAGAGAGGGTATCATGACCATAAAACCATTTCATTAATTTAAAAAAATATATATGTATTCGTATATATACAGGGTTTCTCCTGTTCCTTCCTCCATCAGTGAAACCTTATAACACACTTCTGCCAAAAAATGTAGTTACAACATTGGAGAACAGTCTTGGTATGTAAAACTACTACCTAAACTGTTACTAAACTACACACCACTGGGGAAGAGAACTGTTGGAAAACCCAGATTAAGATGGTTGGAAGGCATCAACATTGAAGCTGGAACAGGCCAATAAGCCTAATCCTTGTTACTGAAGAAGAGCAACTTGTGAAACCAATCCACTTTTGTCATGAATAATGAATTCATCACTGCTTTGGTTGACGGTACTTTTGATTATGCTCCCAACCATTTCTATCAAATGTACACCATAGGTTTGTGTATTAATGTTTTCAATATTCCTATGGTTACTTGTTTTTTGCTAAATGCTAATAATTACCCAAACATATAACAACATGTGGTGCTTCCTGAAGAAATTATGTCCCAAATATTGAAAAGCAGTTCATCATTTCGAAGCTTTTGTTACATTATGAAATAACATCACACAATGCTGCCAAAATTAATTTTCCCAGTGTAAAGATTACAGAGTGTAAATTTCAGGGCAGAGTTGGCTTAGGAAAATTAAAGGAACCAGTATATCAAACCAGGAGCTCCGAAACAAAACATCTCAAATTTCAAAGTGGTTAAAAACTTTTTTTTAATCTTTCCTATTTACTACCATCTTAGGTAGCCTATCAGATGGTTTTGCAGAACAAATATCAGAGGCCCCTCCAGCTTTAGAGAACATTTTGAATTTTCTCATTACATTCTGGAAAACTATATTGAAACATTAACTTTCCCTCTGATTATGGACTGAAGTGCCTCAATTTCGAACTGTACAAACTACAGATGTGGCAGAATGTTACCACAATGAACTGTAGCAGGAATTTTGTAAGATATATTCAAGTATCTTCACGGTCATATATGTATTAAAATAAAAGCATAGATTACATGTGAGGTACTAAACATGCGAGAAATAGAAATGGGAAAGACAGTAAAGAAAAGTTAAACGGACAAACATGTAAGGAACTATTCATCTTGAACCGGTATGTTCAACACACTTCGAACAAGATATTCCGTATACAGTATTTGAGGAGCATTGAATATCAAGAATATGAGAGCACAGATTTAAATTTTCAGTACAGTATTGTCATGCGCGAAATAAAAAAATATTTGTGCTGAAAAAAAAATAATGTGCCATGAAATGACAGATGACCATTTTTCTTTTATTATTCTTTTAAACTGGACACAGTGTATTTCATTATTCTATGTTTCTTAGCTAGTTCCTTGAGCACATCATTTTCATTCAGAAACTTCCTCATGTATATACATATATGAGAGCCAGTTCATTAAGGCACTCCTCCGCTGTACTGTTCCTAAGGTACGATTTCTTAGTGATAAAAACGAGTTTTTAGGAGTACAAGTAGTTAGGAAGAGTTGCCATTATTGTGAACAGGTTATGTAGTACTGGGAGTAAGTCATTGTTATAATGTTGCACAGCTTCAACACCATTTCGTTGTTTTTTTCCTGGGAGGGTCTGGGGAGATTTTTACCACAAACCTCCCCCTTGCTGCACCAGTGAATGTAGGCCCAGCTTATTTCTTGCCAGGCATAAATATCAGTGTTTTACAGTGCGATAGGTCTGTATAGAAAAAACTCTTCAATGATTGATTTTTAACTTCAAGAATTATTCAGTGTTGATGAAATGATAAAGAGGTGATGGAAGCAGAAGTTGTAGAACTCTGTGTACCACCACACATCTCACAGAATTTACTGGAATGAAGCTGGTCACTTTCTGCCAAACTATGGACAGATCCCCTTCGATGACTGGTAGTAGTGGCGACGATGATGATTGTGTCACAAAGTCACAGAGCGGAGACGAAATGAGACTGGCAGATATACTCATGAGCTGCAGAGAACTATCAAGCAGCTGTGACCACCCATTAATTCTTGTTAGTCTCCTCCCATTTGCCTCTGATTTGAGGTTCTGGCTGATACGTACATTTATTATCAGGCAGTACATCTCACTTGACGATAAGTGTCAGAGGAAGAACAATTGTTTGTATGCATCTGAAGTCTGATTTGGACTATGAAGTTAGTTGGCAATGTATGCAATGGAGGGGGGAAGGAACTGACCACCCTACCCCATTATCTCCTGGCCTAGTTGCCTCGTACTGTCCGTTACTCAGGAGAAGACGAGGGGCAAGAATGTGACCTTCTTGACTAACGCTGTTGATTATTATAAACAACGCTCAGATAAGCATCCCAGTACCCAGGTTATTACTCGTGCAGGAAACATGAGTAACAATGCGTATGGAAATTAAAGCTAAGTTGAACAGAAGGAGACCTAATGTTTCCGCTTACTACATTACAAATATTGACGTGTTGTCGTACGTTATCTGTTCACATCCCTTCCTCTTCAGTCCGCTCTCGTCTTCTCCTGAGTCACCGACAGTAAGTGGTGCTATGTTGGTATCACTTGTGAGGTTCAGACCTGTCTTCAGACAGTTCTCCTCCCATCGCACCTCCTCGTCCTCATCCCTCTTTCACAATAACCCTGCCTAGACTCCGGAATTCAATATCTGCTAGCATCAGGGACTGCCGAAATAAAATTAAAAAAATTAAACTCAAATGCAAACTTACTAGGCATTTGATCAGTAATTGAGACTCATTGAGACATGGCTTCTTGTGAACAGTTCTCTTATTCTAGTATAAAATATTTCAATTTAATCTCCGATAATTTTATCCCTACATAATTATTTTACGTCTAATTTGTACTTCAGTAGGCTAAATAATTATTTCTTTATCCTTAATTTATACATTGATTAAAGTTCTCGTTAACACTTTGTTAAAAACATAAAATTTACTTTGTCATACACAAACTGAAGGATTACCAATGGGTTCACCTATATCAAGTATATTAGCTGAAATCTTTATTCACAACATAGAACAAACACACATACTAAACACCGACAACAAACACGCAGAGAAAATAATGTACTGGCATCGATATGTAGATGACATAATAGTCTTATATAATGGAAACAAAAGACAAATAGAAAACCTACATCAACAACTCAACAAAATACATCCCAAATTAAAGTATACAGTAGAAATGGAACATAACCAAGCTATAAACTTCTTAGACATCACCATAACCAAAACAAATAAGACACAAATTCAACATATACAGGAAACCCACTACAACCACAACACATATACACAATTCATCAAATCATCCCATACAACATAAACATGCAGCTTTCCATACAGTGACACATAGATTAATTAATATACCAATGAACAATGACAACTACACTGAAGAATTAAACACAATAAAATATATAGCAGAAGACAATGGATACAACCCTAACATAATAGACACACTAATAAAAAAGGCAAAACAAAAACAGAACAACCAACACAAACAGCACGCGAGAATAAATACATAACATTAACATATCACAATACCAATACCCACAAAATTGCAACTTCATTCAGAAAACTAAAGTACAAAATTGCATACAAAACAAATAATACAACACAGAAATACATAAATAACCACATTAAACATTCAAATAAATATAATTCAACTGGAGTTTACAAATTAAAATGCAATAGTTGCCCACACTTTTACATAGGACAGACAGGAAGATCCTTTCACACAAGATATAATGAACATATTAAAGCTATAACCAAACCCTACATCACATCATATTATGCAGATCACATTATCAACAATAATCATGACTACAATAATATAGAAACAGAAAAAAAAAAAAAACACCAAAAGTTCACAGTTAAAGATCCTAGAACAGTACGAAATATATAAGAATACAATAGCATACCCACAATATATACTTAACACACAACTGCAGTTCGATACGCACACATTATTTGACGTCATAATAAATCATAACATACAAACAGCCAACCCTCACCATAGGAGCAACACACCCCCACCCCATCATCGACAACTGCACATCGCAGATTCAAGATCGCCAGTGGTTCAAGAGACACTGAGGACGACGACACATAGCGTCGAAACAGGCCGTCTGTATATACCTTTTTTAACAATTTTAACACTTTTAACGTATGACAAAGTAAATTTTATGTTTTTAATTTATACAATACATTTCTAGTCTTTATTAAGCAGGTATGTTTTTGTACTTTGATTTTCTTATAACTTTAATTGTAAATTTAATGTAAACTGTAATTATAATTGTAATTGTAGTCTTAATATAGTAGTTGTCAGTGGCACACCAATGGGGAGCTATCCAGAACCAGATTTTTATTGTGTATTTCCAGTTATCAATCAAACTTCCTAATGCATCCAGCTGTTTGCTGACAACGTAAGTCCACTATACTCCACTGTAGCCTTTTCAGTTCTTGTTTTTCATGAGAAATGAGGGGTATTTTGATCGGTGTTCATTATAGATGCCTATTGCTAGTAGCCAGAGTTGGGGTATAGTCAATATTTACTGCAGAGCTGTCTTCTGCAACTGGTACTGATGGAGAAAATGGAAAGAATTTTTCATTCTCTAGCTAAATTCTCATACTTTCACTTCTGCAGGCGATTTTAGTGATGCCTTAGTGATATTTATAATTTAGCAATTTTTGAGTGTTGACAGCCCTATATTCTGACTGAAAACACTTGCAACGCTCGAGTCGGTAGGACATCCCACAGCGAGCACGAAACAAATAGTTAGGCCACTCATGGCAGCGGCTCCATCATACTTTAACCCATGGATGGACGTCTACTGGTTCGCGAACCAGAAGTGCTTCGAAATTTCCCTCCAATGCCGAGAGATGGGGCTGTGATTTACAGTGTGGGTCTCTTGGTCTCTGATACGAAGTAGTTCCGTAGTGTACAAATCAAAACAATTGAAGGAGTCAGAAGCAAAGGGGTATAAGAGCCACTTTAGTTAGTTTTGAGAAAATGTGACTGAAAATGTTTAAGCTTTCGTAAATTCTGTCAAGTTTTAATTTTAATTTCAATGTGTGATCGGTTAAAAGATACATCCCTTTGCCATTATGACCTGTGAATACTAAGATTTTATATGGTCGTTCAAAATTTAAATGTTCGTTCACGAAAACCTGCAAGAAATGATAGGGTCTAGGCTATATCATATTTCGCCTTGGAGTAACAGAATTCTGAATTATTTTTTTGTATTATTTGAGATCGTTAATGAAGAAAACAGTTAATTGATTTGAAAAAATCAGTTGGAAAAAACAACGTCTATAGAATCTGACAAAAAAAAGCAAAATCTGTACCGATAACATAGTCCTTACAAGTTATCATTGCATTTTATCTTCTGAAATCACTCAGGCTCTCGTAAGGCATGCATGGCCATATCTAAAACAATTCATTGACAGGGAATTCATCGAAATCAATGTGGTGAAAGTAGCTGAAAAAATGTTAGATATACCTAAATGATTTTAAGATAGTCCAGGCATATTATTGTCAGGCGTTTCAGTTTTTCAGACAGAATCTGTTTAAAAAATTTGAAAAGTGATTTGCTTCTAAATTTTCAACTCGAATTAATATCAGTTCAAAATAATACGTTTTTTAAATGAAAATTAAAACTTAAAGAGATTTACGAAAGTTTAAACATTTTCTATCATATTTTCTCAAAAGTAACTAAAGGGCACTTACACTCCTTTGCTTCTGATCCCCTCAATTGAATTGAATGACTAATGTGAAGAGACTGGCACTGTAAATTACAGCCTCATCTCTCAGTGTTGGAGAGAACTTTCGAAGCACTTTCGGTTCGCGAACCAGTAAATCCCCATTCATGCCTTAACCTAAATAGGCCTATTCTGTGTTGATATTGCACTCTTTTAGCTCATCCTATTTTTTGTGTTAAACTTTCACCTTTCAGCCTACATTCTCTAGAGGCATAAATTGTAAAAATTTGTAATATATTTATTATATTGCATTATTTCAAGCCATCATCATTTATGTCTAACATACAAAGAGAAAATTGTTCACCACAATTGTTCACTAGTCCTACCTGAAATAACAGAGAAACATCTTGCACCATTCATATTGTCGGTTTACGAGCAAAACACATTAAGTCAAAAATATTACTTCTGAGAAAAAGGCGTATATAATGTACATAATGTGTGTGTGTATAAACTCAGAAATGGAAAATGAAATGCACATAAAGAGAAATAACTTGCTAAATATAATATTTTGAGGATTAATTTCGTCAAGAACTTTCAAACGCTTTTTTATCACAAGTAATATTTTTTACTTAATGTATTTTATTTGTAAACCGGCAATATCTCAAACTATTTTTCTTGTAATTACAGAATCACATGAATTTCGATGGTTTGTGTTAGGTAAGAAAACATGGTTGTCACGTGTGCCAAATGTAAGAGAATTTCTTGCAAATGACAATTCCAACTTATAAAAGTAGCATTTCTACCATATTAACTCGGAAAAATAGTTTCTTAACACATTATCTCTCGTATTTACAAGAGCTCATTGAAGAACTATAAAATTTCCTTCATTCTCTAGTGGGGCTTCAGTTAAATCAAACTCACCATGGTCCCTATGACACGTAACAGCAGATCATGCTGTCTACATAGTAGGACTGTTTCGATTATTGGCTTGAGTTTCTTCTTATTTTCCAAAGCCTGAGTACCCTTGTCATCATCAACAGACAATTTCTTTTTAGACATTATATCTACAAAGTTATCTGCTTTCAATGTGGCAGTGATATAATACTGTGACTGTGAGGGTGCAAGAAGGCATGATTTTGTACTTTAAATATAGGCCTATGTGACTTTCTGTGTGACCCATTTTCTTTTAAAGTGTGACGTAGTCTGAAGACGAGTTTTAGCTACTGTACTTTAGAACAAGTAGCACACGAGCAGACCTACTAAAATTTTTCAATAGACTCATATTTTGTAAATTAGTGTCCTTTATTTCATTGTAGATTATATTTGTGTTTGTAGATATAAGACCCCTTCTTTGAAAATATTTGTAACAAATGAAATGAACATTTAAATTAAATTTAGCTACACAGTAAGTTATCTGAAGGTAGCTGAACTCACCTAAAAAAAAAATTCTGGTTGCGCCCCTGGTAGTTGTAATCCCCTAGTAGAGAGGAAGAGAAGGCCTTGGGAACTCCCGACACCAATGAGATAAATATATAATGTATTTCCTCGTTAAAGAGTAGGAAATCCGTCGAAGTAGCCTATATCTCCCATATTAAAACAAAATAATAATAATATACCGGTACGCGAAATAATATATTATTAAATACCGTATATATTGACTAACTTGAATGGAGAGAATTACCCAAGAAATTAGACCCATGTACACTCCGTTTCAACAAACATTCCACTCAAATCATCCGAACAATATTGTGAATGAACATAAAACCCACTAGCTAAATTCAATTAATCGTATGCTTACTTGCCAGCTTAGCAACGAAATCCTAGCACGTGATCCTACTTCACTCCTTTATGAGAAAAGACGATTGCCGCGTACAATAAATGAGTTCAAGGCGGATTGCATTCGTAATGGGAAGAGTCATAATTATTATAATGTTGTCACTACAATGCCTTGTTGCCAAACGTCAGAATTAAAGTCAACAAGCGTTAGTCTTATGGTTGGAAAATATGAATGGATGACTCAGGTATTGTCGGACCATCGGATCTGTGCCCCCGTAAGATACTTCCTTCTCAGCCTCGGTAATTTATTTCTCTCCCTGCATTCCTATCTCTCTCCCCCCACTACTCACAATTTTTAGCCTTCTTGCGGGACAGTTTATTTGCACTTGCAGTCCGGTGTTGTCAATTCAACATGAACATTGTAGCACGGAGTGGCAAAAGAAATGTTATTACGCAAGTACGTAATAGCATTTTGCGATGAAGAGAAACAAATAGGTCAATATCTGTTTCCTATAAATAAGGCAACGAAAATAGCAACTGCGATCACAGATGAGGCTTATCTTATTTCAACTGATTACGTATTAAAATTACTTACTTAACTAATACAAGATGATATGTCATTTATACAGAGTGTTTCAAAAATACGGGGCATAATTTCAGGTATGTATTTCCCACATGTAGACAATCAAAATAGTTCATTACAACATGTGTCCGGAAATGCTTTATTTCCGAGTTATGGCCTTCACAACATTGAAATTCACCGGAACGTTTTTCTTTCCGCAGGTCGTTGTCATTACAGAAGATGTTCAAAATGTCCACCTCCTGCTTGAATACAGACCTCACGTCGATGTCTCATTGACCTGCGAACACGATCCCAAACTCCAGGAGTATTGCGTATGTCCTCAGATATGATAAGGATACAATTGATACTCTTTCAACAGTCTCCAGACAGTCGTATGAGGAACATTGACTTGCAACGCTACTCTTCGTGTGCTGATAGAAGGAGTCATGTTCACAGCCTCCAGAATCTCCTCCTGTACTTCTGGAGTTGTAGATCTTGGTCGTCCCCTTCCCAAACCAGGAGAGTTAAATTTTCCATACTCGCACAGACGGTAATGGAGACGTACAAATGTCTTCCGATCTGGACATTGTCGCTGTGGGTACCTCTCCTGGTACAAACGACGAGCCAGCGCAGCATTGCCGTCCGCCTTACCGTACATGAAGTGTATCTCTGCCAGCTCTTGATTTGAATACATGTCGCACAGTCTAACGCCTACACAACACTGAATGTAACCTTCACCTCGGAATGAACTGTCAGAGTGCCCTCTTAATGTCTCCTTTAACGGCAACGACCTGCGGAAAGAAAAACGTTCCGGTGAATTTCAATGTTGTGAAGGCCATAACTCGGAAATAAAGCATTTCCGGACACATGTTGTAATGAACTATTTTGATTGTCTACATGTGGGAAATACATACCTGAAATTATGCCCCGTATTTTTGAAACACCCTGTATAGGCAGGTCAGAGCGCCTAATAAAGAAAATCAGGAGGGAGTCTGTGCAGAGATGAAAAGCTAGAATCACCAGGGAAGAACAGACCAAGGGAACCTTTAATTCTTGTAGATGATATGAACCGATGTATATTTTAAGACGAAAGATACAAGAATTTTATACCGTGCAGAAAGAAGTTCCGACATTGAAGAAATTACTGAAGGTTGCGAAAGAAGCAATAATTTCCACGGTTGGAGAGAAACGCTACGGAAAGTGATTCGTGACATGGAATTTAGGTTTAAAATATGTAGAAATACAAGATGTATTTTAATTGAAAGAAATTATATTGTAGCAATTATTATTATTAGCATGGAGGACCAGTTATTTATGACACCGTTCGACGGAAGTTTGGCAACATCCCTATTCGGCAAGGTTCGTGGCTTGTTGTTTGACGAGGTGGAGGAAAGCGGGTGGAATGGGGTGAGTACAGGCGTTAACTTTTTCAAGAACGACGACAGCGCTGAAGGGGCACAGATCCGATGGTCCGACTATTTGTCAGCGGGTGATACTCGTTTCATTGTGGAATTTCACAGATGATTACCCTCACTCTAACAGAGAAAATAATAGCAAGCGGTAATGTGAACAAACTTTCTTAAAGGCGAAGTGTTGTACAGAACAGTTTAAGATATCTGAAAAATATCGTAATTTTCCTCACGAATGTAATTGAGATTAAACAACAATGACCTCGTGGCCGTCAAACTATTTACCTACGCATTCAAATAACGAGTAATACCGTCAAACTATTTACCTAGGTACGCATTCAAATGACGAGTAATAGTGTTCAAATAATGAATACTGTAGTAGAAAGGCATGCACCGCGTGTATACGGTTGCCAACATTAGAAAGTAAGGCATCTGTTCCGAAAATAACCTCCCTGAAAACTCGCAAGACGCCAAGCTGTCTCTCTTGGGCCTATACTCTCAGCACAGCATAAGACAGAATCGATTATACAAGCTTAATTAAACACGCGGGGTGGCATACATAACTGTGAATTACTATCGTAGGCCACCGGCGTACCTCAAGTGGTTGCGCGTTTGCCTGCTGATCCTGAGCTGTGCTCGGGTGTGCGTTCGATTCCAGCTTGGGCTAATGGTTTCGACCCCGCTACGCACAACACACGGGAGAAAAAAAATGTACATACATAATTGAAAATAACCTCAAAATTATAGCACACCACTCTCTCTCTAAGCTGGCCACCCTACCCCATTATCTCCTGACCTAGTTTCCTCATTAGTGGTGCTTTGTTGGTATTCATTTGTGAGGTTCAGACCTGTCTTTGGGCAGGTGACTAAACAATAACTCTCTCTAAAGACACTATGTGATCATTGCGGAAGCTCTGAACCGGCCCAACCCGCTCCAAATATAGTTTTATATTACATCCGACTGATTATTTTCTCAGACATTTCCACACGAATTCATCACGTACCGTAATCTAGTGGTACCACCATTATGTTAAACTGCGCGGGAAAGCACTTCTTTCCAGAGTAAATCAATTTATGTACATATCTACCAAAAAGTACAACAAATAAAATCTAAGCTGTCACTGATCCTCGGTCTTGCGAAAACTCGCTTATTTATTTTTCCTGATAGATACGTAGCCTATAGACTATTTGTAAAGTTATACCACCTCTCAGTTCCATTTCGTCACGATATAATGCAACACAATTCAGGCACCAGTCTCATGTGTGGTGCGTAGCGAGTTCGAAGATTCAATAAATAGAGTGCGTTATTTAATAAACTAAAAGAATATTGGGTATATCTACAGAAAAGCTTCACCAGAGGAGGTTCCACATTTTCTTCAATAATTCTGTACTATTAATAGTATAGAGTACTAAGCAAGTGGTATTACTTCCCGGCATCCAACATTTCCCACAGAATAAACTTGAACTCCTCTGATTGAAGTTTCTAGCTGATATGTACATCTATTGTCAGGCAGTACATTTCACCTGACGATATGTATCGAGGAAGAACAAATTTTGTACGTTATACATCTAAAGTCTGATTATGTCCCATTAACTCTTGGCTTCGTTGCCTCATGAATGATGTCGTGTTGATGCCATTTATGAGGGTCAAATCTGTCTTCGGACAGTTAACTAAACAACAACCTGGAACTATTTACCTGTTGTACGTAGTAAGGAATGCACTGCCGCCATACTGTCCACACTACACATCACAAATGAACAGATAATTTAAATGTAACACACGATTGTTAATTATATCGAAATACCTCTTTCGACATTAATCTCTATCTCCACTGGCAATAAAAATGTCTTCTTGCAGGTGCAGTCTAGGTCCCCAAACACTCACTGTCCAGAAATCTGCACCTCCACTGGACTTAAAATGCTTCCTTGCTGGTGCAATTCAGGGCGCCAAACATCCACTGTCCACAAAAATGTGCACCTCCACTGGCACTAAAATTGTTTTCTTGCTGGTGTGTCCCAGGACACTGTCCAGAAATTTGCACCTGGACCTCTCGAGCAAACTTAAGTAGGCTACATAAAAATTACGTATCTCATCAGCACGTGTCAATATGACGGCGATACATACATTCATTACTATGTACAAAAAGTGAATAGTTCTATGTTATACTATGAAAAGTATTGCGTACCACAAAGTAAAACCACATGTTTTGTATTCTATATTATTCGTAGTGCGCAGTTATTTAAGAACAAAATCCTTTTGTCTAATCCTTCTGTAGAATTACCGAAACGGTCTCGTTAAAAACCCCAAAAATTTTACTTGTCTATTATTTAAAATGTAAAGATTATGAGCACATTTCAAGACTATATCGCGCAACTTCTCTTAATCAGATTGTTCAGGTTCAAATTACTACAATAGAGTCTGTATAAACGAAGAATTAGATTGTTTTCTAGGTGATACATTACCATTACCGGTATTATTTAATAGGGCAATATGAATAACAAACTGTCAGCTCTTCGCCCCTTACAGGAAATGGTAAACAAACAAACGTTTGTCGACAAATTATTGCATTTTGACAACACCCGTAAGGCAAGTAAACACTCCAGACAAACATGCAATCATATTAATAAAAACAGACGTATGTTAAAATCGTCCAGTTTGCCTACAAAGTACATCACTTTATAACATGAGCCCGTCGTGTGTACTAGTACAGTACAATATTAGAGCGATTATCAACTGTAATAATCTTGCATGTTTTCAGGGAGATGGCAGCACATACACTGGCCATCCAAACGAAAATTAATATAATTTTAACATAGTATACACATGTCGCGAAATCTTCTACTTCTAGTTTACACACAAATCACTGTACCCCTCAAACATAAACCTCTGGTTACACTTCCCACTCCGTTTCAGCCGAATTTTACTATAGCGACACAAGAAACATCTCAGGAATTTAAGGATTTGACGTGGGGCCCCGCAGGGTGAAGTCTCCTTACCTGTCCCGCGGGTCAATCCATGTTGTTTTCTTGCTATTGTGGTCGATGAAATAGATCTTTCCGTCGTAATCCCTTGCGAAATCCCATCCATCGGGTAAAGGTATCTCTCCATTTCGTCTCCTTGGCATATTTCACCACTTAAATCCATCCAAAAGTATAGCAACTGGCAACACTAATCTATCTACTCCGCCATATTGAATACCTCATTATCATGAGCAGGTGACGTCACTTCAACTCATGTTCGCTAGCCAATCAACGACCAGATGCCTTGAGAAAGGAATGCGCGTATTAACATAACCATGAAGTAACTTGAATGACTTGTATTTGGTACCCCAGCCCTCTGCATTGGCATAGAGTGAAAGAGATAGAGAGTGCGAATATTCCGAGTTCTACACTCCTTAGAAGACGAAAGACATTGCGATATTTGGCCGCGAAGATATGTGCGGCATTTTTTTTTTCGTTAATTTACTGCCTATACGGCGTAGCGTCTATTCGTGAATTATTTTGCATTTCTCTATGAAATTATTCATTAACATCGAAATGCCTGTAACACTTTCAACTGTAATACGTTTTTCACACTCTTATTACATGCATAAAACAAATACTGTACTGTATATATAATGCGTAACTGATGGTACAATATAATTCTTGTTCCAGTCACTTTATATATATATATATATATGAAGCCTCCAATTCCAAAACTGTCTACATCCATTCTTAACAATTTTCAGCAAACGCCAAAAACTGATAACTTTTTTCCTAATTGTTTGCAGTGTTCATCATATTTGAAGCTTATTTATGGACGGAATGAGGGAATTTAGGCACAACATTCATTAGAAAATTGCTAGAGACATTTAGGTAGATAACGAAACCGCTATTATCTCAATTTTTAAAAAAGTGGATTTACATATTCTAGAAAGTGTGAATTACATAGAAGGTCAGTGTAAAGGTCACCCATCTCATTCCAGGAAATTTCATTCACATTACATACAAACGCACACAATATTTCGTCACAACAATACTTTTATTACAGAGCCCCACAACTCCGACTATACACCTCTACGGGCATAGCTGACATTTATTCATTGCTGATAATTTTAGTTAATAAATTCCTCACCATTCATTGTTCCTAGTAGTCCAACTCCATCTATTGGCAAAAATGCTTATTACAGTGCAACCAACACTTCCGTCTTTTAAGGGAAAGAGAGACCAAATGAGAGAGAGATTCCAGTATGTTTGGTTATTGTGGACAGCAACAGGTGAAATACGTAGTACACAACAGAAAGCGTTTGACCGGTACTGATTTGGATTTTTATTTCTATAGGTATGGACATATTTTGAGGAAAGAATTATTCTGAAAAGAAAAATAAATAATAATTATGCTTACTTCACCATAGTATATGGATTTGATATTCGTGCTGACACAAAAAGGTTGAGATGATCATCTTTTCAATACATACCGATACTGGTATATGAAATCGGAACACCCATAAATTAACAGGAAAAAATATAATATCAGTTGCCTAATGGGGTTCGAATAGTGACTATTTTGAAATGCCAATAGTTAACCCATTGAGAACGCAAAAACACTACTTCAATAACTGAGTAAAATAATGTTGTCCCCTTTAGTCAAAAACCTTTGGAAAGTCCAAAGACTGCAAATGATAATACCAAATGTAGTCAAAGGATAAACCTTTGGCAATGATCCGCGAAAATACAAACGTGTTTTAAAGACTGAAAACTATTTGTAATTTTGTATTTTCTCTGTTTCGGGTTCAATTCGCCCCTTCAGTTAAGAGAAGTGTGATGACAAAAATCTATCGATCACTACTCAAGGGCAGAGTGGAGAAGGAAAGATCTCTCTAACGAGAAATTCCAAATTGTAGAATTTAAGAATAATAACAATAATAATAATAATAATGCCTTAGTGTTCTTTCTTTGATTTTTCTAAAATTAACATTCAACAAGCTCCTTGAATCTTTAAACGAACACACTCTATCAACAATATCGTTATTCACTAATTTCTCGGCATTATTGGCTCCATTGTAGAAGGCAGCTGCATAATGCGTAACTGCATTATATCTGCAGGTGGAGTGTAGATAAATAATTATTTATTTTTTCTCTCCTGCGTCAGGATATAAATACACTATCTATCAAAAAGTAATTGGGCACTGTTTTTTCCCCTTAAGAACCTCGTGATATCACCTCTTGTTGCTATAACAGCAGCCATCCTGTCAGGCATGCTCTGCACTAGTTTGTGTAGGATATCCACTGGACTGTGTCACCATTCCTCTTGCAACATGGCACTCAATTGAACAATGAAAGTTAGCCACATCTCCCGAGACCTCAATCGCCGGTCCAATTCGCCCAAAGGTGCTCAATGGGATTGAGATCAGGACTCTGTGCAGGCCAGTCCAACCGGTGAACATTATTGGCTGCATACCACTGCATAGTAGCCGCCGAAACATGGGGCCAACTTCCATTGTCCAACGGGGTAACATGTTGCAAGAGGAATGGCGACGCATTCCAGTGGATATCCTACACAAACTAGTGGAGAGCATGCCTGACAGGATGGCTGCTGTTATAGCAACAAGAGGTGGTACCACGAGGTTCTAAAGGGGCAAAAACAGTGCCCAATTACTTTTTGGTAGATAGTGTAGTTCACCATGTATTTTATCAAGTTCCTATAGTGGTTGGGACATAAGTAACCTTCACCTTATAATTCCGTTGGTGTTAATTATACGATTTATATTTATTCTGAAATTATAAATGGACCTACAGCCATGAGAAGTTATTTTATGCTGTCATATTTATAGAACATTGGGACTAAATCAGTGTCTCTCTCTCTCTCTCTCTCTCTCTCTCTCTCTCTCGTGAGTTATATGTAACCAAACATTTTTTTTTTTACTTCATCCTATACCTGAAGCAGAAATTCTCGACCCGGAGGAAACATGGACTAAATCAGACCTTCAACATGTCTGTCTTGATAGTGAAGACTGTATTTCACTCAATACAATTCTCTCTCTTCCTGATGCGGCATCTGGGTAACGAAGATATTGATGATGATGTAAATGAAATTCCACAAAAGCGTAGTGGTAGAATTAATTATATTTCAGGAACTACAAAACTGATAGGACCCAAATCAGAAGATGACGGAAATACTCAAAATACTCAAAATCCTAAGTACGAGTCATCTTCTGTTGAGGTTCTTGCTGATATGTACATCTATTATCAGGCAGTACATCTCACTTGACGATATGTGTCAGAGGAAGAACAATTGTTTGTATGCATCTGCAGTCTGACTAGTGTAATATGTATCTAGTCGGCGGTGTATGCAATGGAGGGGGAAAGGAACTGGCCACCCTACCCCATTATCTCCTGGCCTAGTTGCCTCATAGCTGTTCCTTCTTGGTGTCACTTGTGGGGTTCAAATATGACTAAACAACAACTAGTATGAGTGATATTACCGAGAAAATTCAGACTTCTAATATTGATCTTGTTTGGCAATTATCTGAATTGAATCAGAACATACTACTACCCAAATGGGAAAAAATAAAAGATAGCTGTCCAAATTATTCTATGACACCAGAACCTATTCCTAATATCTTAAAAATAAATAGGCCTACATTAGAAGATAACATGGACATTAAGACGAAGTGAAGAGAAACTAGAAGCATTTGAAATGTGAATATGGAGAAGAATGGAGCGTGTGAAATGGACAGACAGAATAAGAAATGAAGCTGTGTTGGAAAGAGTGGGTGAAGAAAGAATGATGCTGAAACTCATCAAGAAGAGAAAAAGGAATTGGTTGGGTCACTGGCTGAGAAGAAACTGCTTACTGAAGGATGCACTGGAAGGAATGGTGAACAGGAGAAGAGTTCGGGACAGAAAAAGATATCAGATGACAGACGACATTAAGATATGTGGATCATATGTGGAGACCAAGAGGAAGGCAGAAAATAGGAAAGATTGGAGAATGCTGGGTTTGCAGTGAAGAACCTGACCATTGGCAGAACACTTATGTATGTATGTATGTATGTATTTGAAGATTTGATAAACAAAAGTATCCCCGACTTATTCATATATGTATATGACAGAAGATATCATAGATCATATTCTAGTATAGAACTGAACTCGGGACCCACAATTTACTGATGTTCAGCAGAGAGTAAATATTATTTTGTAAAATTTACTACATATTTGTAATTTCTATAATGAATTTGTTCTGAAAGTTTTCTGATCCTACAGGCTTGCTACGTACTTTTTATTAGGTAATATGACACCAAGACCTAGGCCTAGTCCACAGTCGAAGAAAAAATGCCTTCAGGATGTTACATATGAAAAATTAGGGCATATGATTGAAAAGAACCCCTCTGGAAAACAGCCACGCTGTGAGTAGTGCCACAAGGGGAAACCAACTACAATTTATATAAAATGTAAAAGAGATCTCTGTTAAGTGTTTTGAAACATAGTATAGACCAGGCCTGCAGAACTCGCAAGTAGGGGAACTATGACGTCAGCCTCACTCCACTTCTATTTGGGATGATCGACTTCTGCCGCGAGAATGAATGTTGATGCAGCTGAGCATAACTAGAACGCTGTGACTGCACAGGTAGAAAAGGTGGGTGGGGTAAGAAAGGGGAGGAAAGAAGTCGCTCTCAAGAGCTACAGTTCTGCAGGTCTGGTATAGACTGTGAGTGACTAAAAAGTGTGAAAAGTAAAATTTGAGACATTCTGTCCCTTTTTGTACCAGGAATTTGGTGTTGTTATACTCTATTATTCACTATTTTTATATGACTATTACACTTTTACTATGTCACACTACTTTTGACCAATAAAACGTCTTTCAACCAATCATGGCTGCTTATCGCACAATTTTATCACGTCCCTAGCATTTGTTTAATTTTATCGCATCCCTGGCATTTGTTTATTTTTATCACTACCCTAGCATTTGTTTCTTTGTTTGCCAACATTTAAAACTGTACTGGTCTGGACGTCAAAAAACAGAAAATTACAAACCACAAACCATTTGTTTCTTTGTTTGCCAACATTTCAAACTGCACTGGTCTGGACGTCAAAAAACAGAAAATTACAAACCACTCCAGTCGATGCACAGCACTTTCAAATGTGACTCGCATTGGCATTCAAGAACAAGAATTAATAAAAATCACTGGTCATAGCTATACATCTTCCCTGAAACCCTATTTACAAATAAATGAAGAGCACCATTCGGAAATCCTAAATAAGTTGAGGGGTACACCATGTACATCAACGAGTTCACTTCTTTTATGCACACGTCCAATATAACATCAACTGAACCACCAACCACTAAAACATTCAAATTTGAAAATTTTACTTTCAATAATTGTTTCTTTTAAAATTATTAATGTGTATTTTTTATTTCATCATCGTTAATTAAAATGTTTCTTGTTTATTTCATCATCCCTAATTAAAACTTTTTTAACACTCGTTTATATTATTTAGGTTATGTTTGTTATAGCTTCTGCTATATGATATTATGGATAGTCACCTATCAGAGATTGTTTAATACTAAGATTTATTGAAAATCATCTGTCAAGTGATGTTGATTACTGGGATCCGGATGATTGATGTGGAATGCAAATGTTTTAATAAACATGAAACTGAATCAACAAACCCTTCTTGACTAGTAACCGTCCACAGAGTTCAATGAAGATTCCATAGTTGGCACAACTGATAACAAGAAATCAGCTAATCATAACACACTACTGCCATCAGCGTAATGTTGAGATGGTACAATAATATATTTGAAGATAGTTGTATTTTCGTAAGTCAAATAATATTTTATTGTATTGGAGTACTTTGTTACTTCTAATCTTTATATACTTTCTCCTTATCGTGTAATAGTCAATTAAATCCCACTCAAGTTTTGATTTTCTCTAGATAAATCAAAATCTCTAGTGAGATTACTATTGACAAAATTATATGTTTTTTCTTCAAATAATTAAATTATTTCTGATTAAATTTCCATCTTCTTTACTATGTTAATATTTAGGATTTATCTAAAGCCTAGAGGCTTTGGACAATGAAGAACAAGACTTCGAAATTAGTCGCCAGCTAAATCCTCACAGTAAAGAAACTGAAAATTTAATCAGTGATATATAAGTGTTAAAAGCTTATATAGAAAAATGATTAATTAAATTATAATGCGTTATGCATGCAATTTCAATGTGTGATGTTATGCTGAAAAAATATTATAACTCGAAATATCTTCTTCTTCATTAGCCCTTTATGCCGCTAAGCGTCGGGGCACCTCGTTTTGTCCATTTCATCCACGCCTCTCGATCTTGGCTCATTCTCTTCATCTCCATCCTAGTTTCCCGCGCTTCATTCCATCTTTTTCTATTGTCCCAGGTGTATAACTCTAAATATATTACAACATAATATGATCCCAATGTCCTTTTTTTGCTCCACTCATGTGTAAAATTTGGAATTTTTTGTTCTAATATATCCTAAACAATAAAATGTATATACATTAAGACCGTTTTTAATTACTTTCTACTTAGTTGATCCTCTTCTACCACCTGGTGTAGAGGTTTTACAAAGAGCTTTCCATCTCTCACGGTCCTGAGCAATGGACCTTGCCTCTTTCCATTCGATCCCTCTCTCCCGAAATGGTATCTTGGATTCCTTGTTCCCAGGTCTGCCTCGGTCTTCCTTTAGGTTTTTTTCCCTCCATTCTAACTTGCCACGCTATTTTTGGGGTATCTATCATTGTTCATTCTAGCCAGATGTCCAAACCACTTTAATTGTGATAATTTTATTTGTTCTATGAGAAGATCAATTCCTAGAATGTTTGGTTCTGTATTCTATCTCTTCTAATTTTTCCTTCTATTCTTCCTAAATCTCTCATTTCCATGGCTTGTAGTTGACTCTTATGTTTGGAGGTCAGAGACTATGTCTCGGCTCCATATATTAATGTGGGGATATACGTGGTTTTATATACTGTTAATTTAGTTTTCTTGGAGACTTCTTTTTTATTGATGAAATTTTTGTTTAACATATAATACAGTCTTCCTGCTGCTGAAATTCTATTATTGATTTCTCCTTCTATTCTACCATCACTGTTGATAACAGAACCAAGATATTTGAATTGCTTAACCTGTTCCAGTAGTTGGTTCCCTAATTTAATGGTATGTGATTTTTCTTCCCTGCTGATTATCATTGTTTTGGTTTTCTCTACGTTAATCTTCATGTTCCTTTTCTTTAATTCTCTATTCCAAACACTGAGATTATGTTTCAGGTTATTTTCAGTTTTTGCCAGTAATACCAGATCAGCATCAAAAGCTAACTCCGAAATTTTAACAGGTTTCATAAGGCAGTTACCAATAGAGAATTTTTTTGTACTTTTCCCGCATGTTTTAATAATATCGTTCATCAATATTATTAACCAGTGAGAACAGTATGCATCATTGTCTTACTCCAACTGTAGTGTAGAATTCTTTTGATTTCAGATTACTAGTGCATACATAATTTAATTGATTTTCGTGAAAACTTTGTATGGCTGTAACTAGTCCTGTTTTAACTTTGTTGCCATGTAAGACTTTCCATAATTCATTCAGGGGAACTCGATCAAAGGCCTTTTCTAGGTCCATAAAGCACAGATGTATATTTTTATCTTATTGTGTAAGTTTTTCTATTATCTGTCTTAAAGTAAAAATTTGATCCTGAGTACTCCGGTTTGGGCGAAAACCACACTGTGATTCCTCTAGCTCCTGTTCTGTACCATCTCTTAACCTCTTTTCCAGAATCCTAGCATATACTTTCCCAGGTACCTATGCATAAAAGTAATATTCCTCTATGACTTTGACATAACCTATTGTCTCCTTTCTTATAGATTGGTACAATTACAGATGTCCTCCAATCCTTTGGTGTTCTCTTGTGTTTCCAAGCTAATTTTATAACCTTATGTAACAATTTTATTCCTGATCTATCAATGAATTTTATCATTTCAGGGGTTATTCCATCATGTTCTGCTGCTTTGCCAAGTTTTATCTTTTCTATAGCCATTTCTACTTCTGTTTCACTGATTTCCTCTTCCTTCTCAGTTCCATTCAAGTTCTGATCCTCTGCTACTAAATTGTCTATTTCCGTTCCTTCTAACAGCTCCATAAAATATTGTTTCCATTGTGCCTTTATCTTGTTACTCTCAGTTAATAACTTCCCTGATTTATCTTTAATAAACTTTATGGGGCACTCTTTTTCTTTTCTCATATTTTTTAAAACCTTATAAAACAATTTGCTATTTTCTTTACAGTTCTTCTCCATAAAGTGTCCAAATTCCTCCCAGGATTTTTGTTTAGCTTGTAAAACTATTTCTTTAACTTTAATTCTTTGTTTTTTATATTGTTCATAATCTGTTCCTTGCTTCGTTGCTAAATATTTCTTCCATAACTGTTTGTTTAATGTTACATGTTCTTTTACCTCATCAGTACACCAAGCAGTTTGCCTCTTCTTGGATCCCATTCTTGATTTCCCACATACCTCTTCAACTGAGGATAATATAGTATCTTTAAAAATTTTCCAACTTTCTTCTAGATCCTCAGTATTAATTTTATCTCCCAATAATTGAACTTTATCGTGACTTTTTGATTTGTATATTGTTTAATTTTTTTGTTTTAATTTATAACTTTTGATTGTTTCTGATTTATTTTTCAGTCTAGTTTTATTTCTTTTTGGGTAATCGTTTATGACTATTTCCATTTGTAATAGATAGTGATCACTACCTATCTCTGGGCCCCTTCTTACTCTTGTATCTCTGATATATTTCCTAGTTTCCTTCCTCACTATAATATAGTCAATTATTGACTTTTCATTTCTTGAGAGGTGTACTCTAGTACAGTGGCGGCTCGTGGGTATTGAATTCAGGGGGGCTGCATACAAAAATAAACCATGCAACTTACCTTATTTAAAGATTAGTTCCATGCACCTTGTCTTGTAGGTTGCAAACTTTTGAATCATATTCTTATTAAAATCCAATATGTCGTTTAACATAGTCTTTACAATGGAAAACATAGCTAATGCGGTCAGTCTCTCTTCTCTCATCGTATTTCTAAGATAGGATTTTACTCTTTTCAAACACGAAAAGCAACGTTCTGGTTCGGAAATTGTCATTGGTATAGTGATAGCTATGCGTAGTAGTTTCACAACTTCTGAAAATGAGACCTGCAAGTTCTCAGAAAGAAGAAACTGCAAGAGCTTGATTGCATCACTGATATTTCAGAATTCTTGTGTCTGATACAACAGTGAGTTACGTTTTTAGTTTGTCTTTATCGAGCATTAGAAAAAGCTTCACACATACATTTAGGTCATTTTCAGGAAATGAGCTTTTGTAGCATTCAAATTTTTCTTGACACAGAAGAGAAGATAATATCAGATGATCTATGAACTGGAATCGGGTGTTAGCTTGTGTGATAATGAGGTCACACACTTCCTTGGGTGCTGCAACCCTTGTCTGAATCCCTTCTACCTTACGACGCTTTTTAGGGTTTTCATTTTCACAGATCTCGCTGCTCAACATTACTGTGCACTGTTCCGTATTGTCTGTATGGCATTAACAAAGCTTGATATGCAGAGTCGGCCTTGGTAGCGGGTTCAATCCCTGCCCAGGTCGATGGCATTTAAGTGTGTTTACTGGCATTTAAAAGAATCCTGCAGGACAAAATTTCGGCATACCGGCGACGTTGATATAACCCCTGCAGTTGCGAGTATCGTTAAATAAACCATAATTTAATTTTTTATATGCAGATTTGGACCTTAGAAATATCTAACTGGCGATGTTGTAGTTGGTTGTATAATATATCTACATGATACATCAATAAATGAAAAAACTGAGCCAGAAATTAAATTCAGGATCTTCAAGAGCACGCACCAGGGCGCTTGCCTCATTTATTGTGATGTTGTTTGGTGTTTCAGATTCCATTATGGTTTGAAAACATTCTAGCAGTGGCTCCTTCTTCTCATGAACAACATTTACTGTTCTTATTTTAAAACTCCATCTTGTTGCCCCAGCTGATGGAATTGTATTTGAAACACATTAATCTAATACAGACTGTATGGAGATCGAGAGAAGAAAGCAGGGATACTGGATAAATCAGCAGAAAATTTGCGAGCCTTTGTATTTTGTTTAGCGGCTCTTTCCATTATGAGATTCAACTGATGGGCATTTAATTTCACATTTCTCCTGAATTGTTAAGGTACTGAACTGAATAGACTGTAAATATTGTACAGAATTAAACATTGTTGCACTTGTTATACTCACAACATTGAAGAAAATGTATTTACAACTGCGCGCTACTGACAAGCTGCTGCAAATGTTGCAGCTTCTGGAAACTCTGGATTCATGACCAGGGGCAGCAGGGGGAGGGGTAAAACTAATGCGAAAAGTATCTGAGACGAGACTGGCAGCTCCAGGGGAGGAAGTGGCTTCACCCATAGTCCTTGTCTCTGGCTTCGCTCTGGCAGCACCAGGGGAGGAAGTGACTTCACTAACGATTGCGTGCATGTCAATGAGAGCGAAATTTTAAAAAATTCGAGCTGCTAAATAGAGACTGTATAATAAATGTATTTCACAACATAAAACGAGACAAGAGTCACAAATGTTTGGGGGTGCTGCAGCTCCACAGCCCCTCTTGGAAAGCCGCCCCTGCTCTAGTATATAGATGAATTTCTTTATGTGGAAAAATAGTATTTGTAATAACCAGATTGTTAGCTATACATAATTGTATCAATTTATTACCATTATCTGTTACTCTTTCTTCTCCATATCTTCCTAATACAAAATCACTGTCCTCTGGTTTATTACCGACTCTTGCATTTATGTCTCCTAATAAAATTATGGTGTCTTCCACACATTTATCTATTATATTTTGTAAATCTTGATAATAAGCTTCCCTGATTTCTACCCTTTCATCTTCATTTGGTCCATATGTGATTATTAATGTTAGGATTTGCTGCCCCTCTTTTATTTTTACTATCATAAATATTTCATCTATAAATTCCCAATTGATTATTTGTGTTACTTTGTCTTTATGTATAAGACAACCCACGCCAGCTTTTGCTGTATTATTTTTAGGAACTCCACTATATAGAAGAAATAAACCCCTCATCTAGTAATTCACATCCTTGACTTTTTTTCTTAGTTTCTGTTAGTACCAAGTACTTAACCTTTGTACCCTTCATCTCTTTAACCAGTTCGTTTTCTTTTCCATTCAGACCTCTAATATTCCAAGTACCCAACGTCGTTGATCCATGTCCTCGCCAGTTTGTCATAACATAATCTGAATCGGCTGCTCTCTGTATATGTCTTTTAACTTGGTTTTTTTACAGGGTAAGGTTGTTGGCCTCATGCCCAAGCCCCAACTGGAGGGCCAGGTCATTTGATTTTGGAGTTTTCGTCTCCTAGATTAGTTGCTTCCACCATAGCTTTAGATACAGAGTCTAATCTACCCTGCCGCAGTAGGCCTCCTAACTGGACCCTGGGAGCTGCCGTTGGCCGAAAAGAGGCTCTTCCGACACCATCCCTGAATGTTGCTAGTCCTGCGTTTTTAATTTTATCATCATATTTTGGGTCTAAATGGGCTAAGTTTCCAAAATAATTTTCTGAGAGAAATTACATGTTTCAATGGCATTAAATAAGCCAGTCTCAAATAATAGTTACTAGATGTTTAAGTAAAATATAGAAAATGGGGTTACAAAAGCAACTTGTATTATCAGGTAACATTGCAGTCCAGCATAGGCTCTGGGGGAGGGTGGGGGAAAGAAGGCACTTCTTGCCCCTACAACTTATAGAGCCAGGGGCGTCACCTTCCTAATAAAATGAATAGAGGTCTCTGCCTCCCAGATTATTTGAAGAGATATTGCTAGGTTAAAAAGATAATTCGTTTGAAAGGTGAACTAGGACATAAAACAAAAATGGTTCTTTCAAATCCATAGAGATAGCCAGCTGTCACAATGAACATCTTTGTGACGCAACTCACAATGCTGCCACCCTTGCTTTCCATCGGTAAAACACATGATTAAAGACAGAATTTCCATGCAAATGCATGTTTTATATAAGCTTACTGCACTTCTCAAACTTTGTAGATATCTATTTCATGACTTAGTGAGTCGAAACACAGTAAGTACTTATACTTTTTCCGTGCATATTTGCATGTTTTGGCCTTTTTTTTAGGGATAAATGTATGCATAATGCATGTTTTTAAGTTTTTAGATTTAATAAAGTATTATTTTGAGATTTATCCATCCATTTTTATAGTTCTAGTCTATATTTTATTTAAATCGTATAATACTACAAACAAAAATTACAGACTGGTCAGTCTCACCTCTGTGGTTTGCAAACAGATGGAACACTTGATTTCAGCTTATCTAAGGCAGCATTGGGATGACTCAAATTGGTTATATAACTGTCAGCATGGATTTCGGGGGGGCTATTCATGTGAGAGTCAATTAGTAACTGTATGTCAGGATTTAGAAGACGGAATAGATTCCAGTAGCCAAGTAGATGCAGTGATTATTGACTTTTCACGCGCATTCGATGTAGTCCCACACGATATATTGTTGGTTAAACTACAATCAACAGGGATTGACTCAAGAGTACTCCAGTGGATCAAGGAATTTTTAACTTGCACTCAGAGAGTACGGGTGGGGGAGGAATTATCGAACCCAACTGAAATTACTTCCGGAGTCCCACAGGGTAGTGTCTTGGGGCCTCTTCTATTCCTGGCTTTTGTAAATGATCTGCCAGTTAATATCTTGTCTAGGGTTCGCTTATTCGCGGATGATTGTATGGTATACAGGGAAATAAAAAGTTATGAATAAACGATTGGGCTATAGCCAACAAAATGAAAATAAATTCTCTAAAGAGCAAAGCCATCAGCTTTACAAGGAAAAGAAATAAAATAATCGCATCGTATACGTTAGGGGGTGAAACCATTCCGGAAATTAACAAATGTAAATACCTCGGAATAACATTTAGCAGCGATTTTGGCTGGGGGGAACACGTTACAGATACAGCGGGAAAAGCATGGAGAACGTTACACTTCGTGATGAGGGTACTAAGAAAAGGCTCTGATAAATCCAAAGAGATTGCATATAAATCACTAGTACGTCCAGTAATGGAATATGGTGCTGCATGTTGGGATCCTTACCGACTAGAACATATTAAGACACTGGAAAAGATTAAAAAACGGGCTCTCAAGTATTGTCGGAAAAATTCACCATTAAAATGGGACAGACTCAAGGACAGGAGAACGCGAATTCGATTATGCGCACTGTTCAAAACATACAGAGGTGAGCCTGCCTGGAGAGAAATAAAAAATAGGTTGCAGCCGCCAAATTACTCTTCAAGGAACGACCACTCTTATAAATTGAGGGAAAGAAGACAGAGGACGGACACTGGAAAGTTTTCTTTTCTCAATCGTACTATCAGGGACTGGAATGCTTTACCTGCAGACTTACTAAAGGCTTTACCAACAACCAAAAATGTATTTAAAAATAGGCTTAAGGACTTTACTAATAGACGATAATTATACACAGTATTTAAAGGGTGTAATTGATATTTTGTTATTGAAGTGTTCTATCAGTGAAGAATTATGTTGTGTCAGTGAAGTGTGTTGAGTAAGTGAAACGTGTTCCTGTCAGTGGAGCTTTATAGTTTATAGTGACAGTGCAAAGTACCGGTATTTGGACCAGGCGCGGCTCGTCTTTAGGTTCACTGGTTCACTGAACCCCCTGTCTCTTGAAGCCACTCACTCTTCATATTTAAGAGTAACTATAGAAAGAAACTGCTGGATGTTCGGCTTCTTTTGGTTAGAGCATAAGTGAGTTATAGCCAGTAAAGTCGGGCGAAATAGTTGCATCTGGGGGTTCATTCTCAGACGTAAACCAGCTAGACCTTTTAAAACAGCCTGCGGCAGTGGGAACACTCTAAGAAGTAGAGGAAAAGTGTGTTTAAAAAAAAACGCTGTTGTCGCCAACGAAAACTTTGGCTCCAACAGTGTCCTCTGTCACTCACACTATCCTCGTCTGTCATTCACACTTCTCTCTCTAAAGCAAGAGGGCTATCCAGCTTGCTTCAAAGCTGCCTAAATAGAACAGGTTTCTCTTTTGTTAACACTTCAGAGGGGTTGAGTGTGGAGGAGGATTAGCTCATGAATTTGTAAGAAATGTTGTTTTTAGCGAAGTTCTGAGGCTGTTACAACATTGTGTTCCCGCGGCGCGGACTTCTGTATAAGTACCTACCGATACTAATAGTGAAACCAATGTTATTGTAAATACGTTTTACGTAAGAAAGTGTGTTTCTAACAATACTAAAACGTGTGCTTTGTAATGGTGGAAAATAGGTTTATACGTTTTACGTAAGGACGTTGAGCGTTTTTAACTAGGCCTATAATTAAACTTGTGATTTATAATGGCGGAAAATAGTGTTAATGTTCTCCAGACAATCAACTTTTCATCTCTTCCATTAGAAAAAAAAAACTTGAAATAAAGGCTCTGGGAAGACCACTTCCACTTTTATCAATTTCTCAGGGTCGATCATGTAAGGGTAAATTATTTTGTAGAGTGTTCAGGCCTCAAATTTATGAAAGAAATAACTGGATCTGTGGATGTGAAGTCACAAACAAATTGTTCTGTTTCCCGTGTTTGCTTTTTGCTAAAGAAAGTGATGCTAGTTCGGTTAAAACAGGGGTGTGTGATTTAAGTCATCTGACTCAAAAAATTAAAAAACACGAAGAATCTGTGGTTCATAAGAATGCAACATTGGATCTGTCAATGCTTGGGAAAACAGATATCAGGGAACAACTCGACAATGCGTTCAGGAGAAATATTGAAAGACATAATGACGTGGTGTTATCGAAAATTATCGATTGTGTCAAGTTTTGTGGTGAATTTGAATTAGCACTGCGAGGACATGATGAAAAAACATCATCATCAAACCCGGGAATCTTTAGAGGTTTAATCAATTTCACATCTGCGTTAGACGGTGTCTTAAAAGATCACCTCATTATAGCAACTGTTTTCAAGGGAACATCAAAATCGATACAGAATGATCTGTTGAGTTGCATGCTTCAAGTGTGTCGTGAACAAATATTGGCCGAAATAGCTAATGCTGATTCTGTTTCTGTGATAGCAGACGAAACGTCAGATGTGTCATCAAAGTATCAGCTGGTGGTGGTGATTCGCTATGTGTTGCTGAACGGGAAACCAGTGGAAAGATTTTGGACTTTCTCGAATCCATCTGGTCATGACGCTCTTTCCTTGGCGAACTGCATCAAAGATGTTCTTGCAGAGATTCTGAAAACTGATAAAGAGAAACTAATCTCCCAAAGCTATGATGGTGCAAATGTCATGAGTGGATGTAATGCTGGAGTTCAAACCTTAGTACAACAGGATTATCCTTACTCTTACTTCATTCACTGCTACGCCCACCAATTAAACTTGATCATGGCTAAAGCTGCTAGTCAGAACACTCAGGTCCGCGTATTTTTCGCCAACATTGGAGAAATACCCTCGTTCTTTGCCGGCTCACCTCAAAGGATCGCCATCCTTGATGAAATTGTCGGGAAAAGAGTTCCGCATGGTTCCAATACCAGATGGAATTTTAACTCGAGAATTGTCCAAGTGGTATATGAAAATAAAGACGCTATTCTGGAGTGCCTGGAGAAAATTGAAAATACAAGTAAACAGAATTTAACCATAAACCAAGCTCAAGGTTTGCGGTTGAAAATGGAACTTTCTTCTTTTAATTTTTGGTTGGAAATTTTCTACAGGATTATGCCTCATGTCGATATACTCTACAACCAAATACAAAAAAGCACAGCTGATTCGTTAAAAATCAAGAATGCAATTTCTTCATTTGAAATAGCAGTAATGAAAATTCGAAATAGCATCGATAACATTGCAGCTGAATGTGAAGAGGACAATAAGGCAAAGAGACGTCGTGAAAACACCCACATCTCTCGCAACGTGGCAGCGAAAGAAGTTTGTGACGTGATTCTAAATCAGGTACGACTGAGATTTTCATTTACAAATCACATGTTGGCAGCAAATCTTTTCGACTCGAAGCACTTTCCAAATTATAACAAAATGTTCCCCGAGAAAACCTTGAAATCTGTAATAGAAACATATCCATTTCTTAAATTCCAACAACTGAAATCTGAGTTGAAAGTGATCTACATGAGAAATGACTTCAGAAATGTGTCCGGTGTCATTGATCTTTTGCAATTCCTCATCGAAAATAACGTGGTAGAGTCATTCAGTGAAGTGTCAAAGCTCCTGAAAATAATAGCAACAGTGCCTATGTCTACCTCGGAAGCAGAAAGATGTTTTTCTACATTAAAGCGGGTGAAAACGTTTCTTCGAAGTACGATGGAGGAAGAACGTCTGACGGCCTTAGCAATGCTATCCATTGAAAAATCCATGGTTACGGAATGTGTGGATTTCAACGAGAGAGTGATCAACATATTTTCAACAAAAAAGGAGAGAAGGATGGATTTTCACTACAAACATTCAACAGCAACACCATCTTCTTCCGAATTACTGGGTTAGGTGAGTATTTGATTTTTACAGTTTGATTTTATGTTTATTTTTTCTGAGAATGAGTTCGTATACACAAAAACAGTAATGCTATAAATTAATGTAACTTATTTATGAGTACTGATATTCAATATGTGAAACCCCAACATCAAATCTCACGAGCCGCCACTGATTTGAACAGTGAAATGTTTTTGAAGTGTTAGTGAAATCAGGATAGAATCAGTGAAATGTGTCGTAGTTCCAGTGCAGTGAGTGAGTTGACAGCGAAATGAGTGTAGTGTTGAAAGGTATTTATGCAGATATGAACATATACTCGTGGGTTTTAGTTCGAACATAGGTTTAAGGTACAAATTAGATTTACTTTAAATGTTATTTTAACCGATTGTGCTTCATTTAATTTAGGATGTTCCCTGTTGTTGTTGTTGTTGTTGTTATTATTATTATTATTATTATTATTATTATTATTATTATTATTATTAATATTAATTATTAGTATTATTAATTTATTTTTTATTAATTGTGTTTATTATTATCTTTATTGAGTGTAATTAGTTACCACTGCCACCGGGTATATACCCATTGCAGTGTGAGAATAAATACATACACATACTGCATTTTCATAAATGTTGCCTCTTAGAGTTTGGTATTTCTGGGCCCTGTTTCATAAAACACACAAGTTTCTCTTTACAAGTTACAAATTACAAATTTTTCATTTACATGCTAATTTCTATTTCATAAATAAAGAGTTACAAGTTACAAATTACAAGTAAAGTTTCACAAATTACAAATGCATTCTACAATGAAATTTGCTATTTCATTTCATAAAGCTTAATTCACAAACACAAGTACTTGTGAAACCACTACAATTTACACAAGTGTTAGAGGATTGTGGAAGTATTACAAATAAATATTATAACAGTATAAAACAATATATCAACATTAGATTCCATTAAATAACATAATTTATTTATTGTATTTATATTATTTATGAATAATAAGTATATTTTGCAGTCGTACATTACTGGCAATGGATGTAATTCTACATGATTCATCAGATGATGAAGACGTTAATGAGCAAAGACAAAGAACCTTTAAAGATCGGATTAATATGGACTTTGTAACATATTTTGAATACAATCAACGTTTCAGAATGAGTTCAATAAAAATGCAAGCTTTGTTAGATGAAATATCACATTTTCTGTATAAACCTACACTAAGGAATAGAGCCTTAGCTCCCAAAGAGCAGTGGTGTATTGCCCTTCATTGGTTTGGGAATGGAGGACAATATCATGCAGTTGGTGATATGCATGACGTTTCTTCAGCAAGTGTTTGTCGAGTTGTACATCGTGTGACAGAAGCTATAAATGAGATTATGTTTCCAGAAGTTGTTGACTGGCCAGAAGATGTTTACAGTGTTGTTACAAAATTCTATAATTTTGCGAGGATGCCATATGTCATAGGTTGTGTTGACGGTACTCTGATCAATAATGATGCCCCCAGTGAACATGAAGTCGCTTATGTAGATCGTCATGGTAAACATTCAATTAATTGTATTGTTGTATGTGGACCCGATTTAATGTTTTATTATGTTAGTGCTAACTGGCCAGGAAGTGTTCATGATGCCAGAATCTTAAGAAACAGCAGTCTTTCCAGTCGTATGGAGGGTGGATGGAGACCTATTCCCAATGCTATAATCCTAGGCGATTCTGCCTGTCCACTTAAAGAATGGCTTATTCCTCCAGTTTTCCACAATTTGAACGATCCAGCTGTTGTTAGTTTTAACAGATCACATAAATCAACAAGAAGGGTAGTGGAATGCGCTTTGGCAGAGCCTTCTTTAGTTACAAGCCGGGGCATGGGTAGGTTTGGCAACGCAGAGTGGAGGCGGGAGATTTTAGAGTGATATTGTGTTTGCTCATTGCTTTCGTTATACGTAACACGTATTTTTTTCAATATTACTTCATGCACAAAGGTAAGATCAAGATTCAGAGTAGTGATGTAAATTATTACGGGTTCGAAAATAATGTTTTATTGCAATCAATTAGCTATACTTCAGAATACGGCGTAAGTAGGCTACTTATATACAAAGGCTGCCACTTAAAATAATTACAAAAAAACATGTTTTTATTGATAGTACGAAGATAAATAAATAAATAAAAAAGATATTCCTTGCACCGAAAATAATAAAATCAATAATGCAATAAAGACGTAAGTCCCTACGCAGTATTCTTAAGTTCCATTCAGTTAACAAATTTGTGGCTAGCAAATTGACAATGTTTTGCGACTTAATGGTGTTTCATCTGTGAAAGGTTTAGGATATATTTTAATATTATCTTATGCGATTATCTATCGTGTTTTTCTACAAATATTTCAGATGCCTAGAAAGTGCTGTGTGCCTATGTGTCGTAGCAACTACACTTATAATTAAAAAAAAATAAAAACATACGTCTTGTCTTTTTATTGATGGTACAAGGGAAAATAAATAAATACTTAAAGAAATGTTACTTGTACCAAAAATAAATAAAATAATGACGTACTTTCGCAATACCCTATTCCAATCAATTAACCATTATGTGGCTAGTAAATTGACAATATTTTGCCGCTTAATGTTGTTTCACCTCTGACATGAAAGGTGTAGGATATCATATGCATTTTAATTTCATGCGATTATGTCGTGCTTTTCTATAAATATTTCAGATGTCCAGGAAGACTGTTTTAGTTTGAACCTGTCCAGTCACCATAACAATACTGTTATCCTGAATTATTTGTTATAAACTTTTTAAAATATAATTTTAAATATAACTACAGAAAACAAGCTAAGAATGTGAATTATGCAAATAGGCCTAAAATAAAATGTAAACAGAAGAAAATATTGACATTCCTATTATAATAAATTTATTTTCATTTATTGTCTTGTTTTTTATCATCAACACGCATTTAGTTTATAATACATCAACAATTAACGTTTGGTACGACCGCAAACATAATTCCGTCGACACACACTTATATTGTAACATTAATTTAGGCCTACATTGAAAATCGGCATTAGCACAAACACTTGTACTGTACGGTCAGCCTCCGGGTGACAGTTAATTACAGTGTTGCCGATGTATGGCCCCGGCTTGTAACTAAAGAAGGCTCTGGCTTTGGGTGTTGTAAAAGAGAAGTTTCCTTGCATAAACTGTCTTAGAATGAAACCGCAATTCGCTGCTAACATTTTTAAATGTTGTACAACACTCTGCAATATATGAAGAAACACAGAGGAGGAAGAAATTGCTATACTACCTGATAACGATGAGGCAAATAATGGAGTGGCAGCAGAAGAAGATGAACCGCTTGAAATAAATCCTCTCCCTCCTGAAGGTGCACAACTAAGAATGCAAATGCTTTTAAACCACTTTAGATAATATATTTGCAAGTCGACCTGGTTGGCGAGTTGGTATAGCGCTGGCCATCTATGCCCAAGGTTGCGGGTTCGATCCCGGGCCAGGTCGATGGCATTTAAGTGTGGTTAAATGCGACAGGCTCATGTCAATAGATTTACTGGCATGTAAAAGAACTCCTGCGGGACAAAATTCCGGCACATCCGGCGACGCTGATATAACCTCTGCAGTTGCGAGCGTCGTTAAATAAAACATAACATTTATATTTGCAAATGATCTTTGATTACATTTTCTAACATTAATCTCTTAATTACTAATTATTTTTAACAGCTACATCTTCTTGAACAGTATCACAGTACTATTTGTAAATTATTTGTGATATTAGTAACATCGTCTTAATGAATTAATATCTATTAATCATAAAAAGTTTTATTTTCTCCAGAAATATCACAATGGTGCTTGTACTTTATTTTCTCACATTAACAAACTTCCAATTACTCATCATCATTAATATTAAATGTATCTTCTTGAGCAATGTCATAATCATTTATTTCTGTACAATCCTCTGCTTGGTGAAATTCCATAATTAATTCAGAGGGTGGAAGCCCTAGTTCTCTTTCAATCATAAGAGCTTGCAATTTTAACTTGTAAGTTTCTACTTTTACTTTTTCATTCATAAGTTTCAAATGTTCAATATATGTGACTATTTTTCCAGCCTTCAAATTTTGTTCCACTTCATGGTGATTTTTTAAGATGGCAACTGAGTATTTAATTATGTTTTGGACAATTTCTTCTTGAATATCTTTGCATAATTTATATTTCCCTTTCCACATCACAAAAAATTTAGGGACTGTTCCTTGGGACCCCAACAGCAGACCTGTCACTGTGATACTCTGGACATTGTATTTGTTATGGAAGTAAGGTATTGTTGACTCGTATATTTCTTTTTTTTTTTTCTTTATCAACATCCATAGGTTGTGCTTTGGACTGTTCAAAGCGTATTGTAGGATCGATGATCTCTGCTACAGATTTTTTTTTTCTATTGATGGCGATGATGTCAATCCTCCATATGCTACCTTGATCAGCCAAACAATGAACTTCTTCGTAAACTTCCAAATCTTTGTTTCGGAGATCAGCAGCAAGAAGGGAACGAATGATATGTAGTTTTATTCTTAAGATTTCTCCCCGAGGATACCTCCCAAGCACATGGAGATAAGGATTCAAGCTCACTACAGTGTCTGCATGGGATGTGCCTGTGGAACGTCCTGGAAGAGCTCGAACTGGCTGTCATTTTTATCATATCTCTCCACTCTGAACTGGAAACACCTTGCTTTTTAATAATCCAAGCATTGGCAGATGGTACTTCTGAAAATAATTCAACACCTAATTATGCGTCCTTATGTACAGTCTTAAAGAATTTACAAGAGTGGCGTGATTTGTAACAATTGTTGTTATAAATGCGTATGAAAATGTAATTTTGTAGTTAAAAATCGAAAAAAAAAAAAAAAAAAAAAAAAGGAAAAAGAAATAAAATCTGTACCAAGCAACTATGGAGTTCATAACACATTTTTAGCTTCAGAATACTAGCTAATTAAAGAAATGATACTCCTGAATAGTTCATTCTTTATCTGTAATTTCTTTTACCCTTAAAATTAAAAAATAATGGTATTTTATAAACGACTTCAAATTAGTGTAACTCTGAAAATATTGAGATTAGGACAAATGTTTATATGACATTTTGACATTTTTTGCTCAAAATGTCTTGGGGAAATAAGCTCCATAAGGGACGGTAAATCCTCGTGAATTACCCTGTAGAAGAAACTGCACTTAAGCCCGGTTCAGACGGTGCGTGTTTCTGTGATGGATTCCAAGGTGGCTCCGCGGATGAGTCGTCTGCGTGGTCACTCGCCGGAAGTAATCCGCTCTGGTGGCTCCGTGGATGGCTAGCTTGCTGGATTTCGAGGGTAGGTTCCTTGCTATTTTTCGTGATGGTTTGCAGGCTGGAAACCAAAGATGATCATATAATATCACCTCTGAAACCATGTCGCCATGTTCGTTGTTTTCCAACTAAACCTGTTCTTTCTATATTCTTTAGTTACTAAGAAACAGCAATTAAATATCGGACTTTAGCTGTTTTGCACTTATGGCTTAATTACTTTATTATGACATTTACTACTGTTAATGTAGGACTTTAGTTGTTTTCCACTCATGGTTTAGTTTCTTTTTGACCATGAATGTTGGCAACAGATAAAACAGCAGATGATTTTCCAATTTGAAGTGTGAAAAGAGCCAGCATCGTGTGAACAACTAGAGTCACCGTAGCCAACACGGGAGCCAACAAGTGACCACGCAGGGCAACCATCAGCGGAGCCACCTTGGAATCCATCACAGAAACTTGCACCGTCTGAATAAAAGACGTTATAATAGTATACGGTCTGAATCAGGCTTTAGTGTCCCGCAAGAAATTTTTCTAAGTCCAATGATGTGACACTGCGCACGCGCAAGACACAGACAAGTAAAGGAACTACCACACCATAGATAAAGCTAGTGCACCAACATTAACATGTACTTAAACCGTTTTAGCAGGTACATTTCACAATAGCTGAGGCTCAACATAACAAATGGCGGCAATTATATTGCATCGTTTAGGCCCGTTTTCTCCAAAGTTAGTTAAACATGGGATAAATTAAACCCGTTCAACTTTACTATTCAGTTTAAAAATGCTTCCATTTTCTCCATAAATTTCTGGCTGCCCACCCGTTTAAATTAATGTTGGCACTAGATGCTCATGGCTTCTCATGTGTTGGCTACACTGAACAACTAGCCAATCAGAGCCGAGCCCCTACCACGCTGTAGCGGAGAACTGAGAAATATGTTCCCAAATTGAAGCAGCAGAAAGCCGCCATTTGTTTGTTAGAAAACGAGCGGGATTTCGAAACCGCTATTTGAATACGTGTTGTATTGCGTATCCGAAAGCTAAATGTTTTTGTTTAAAGGAACAATACTTCCTTTGTGATATATCTTTAATAACGTGTGTCTCCTGTCAGCAGAGTTGCTAGGTTTTCTGCGAGGGAAATCGGAATATCAGAAGCTAACTTAAGACATATTTATCATCACTTCATCAAAGAGATTTATAGTTGTTTTCTGCAAAGTAGTATTCGCGTGCTTTTAATGTAATATTCGCCTCCCTGAGAAACACTAAAATACGAAAGACACACAGTAGGCTACAGTGAATACTACAGGCTAATCGTTTTTTTTCTTTTATCAACCATGAATATGTTTTAACCATTCGCTACTAAATTAACTTTGCAACTTTTCTTTTTCGGAACCGGTACTGCAACAGTACATCGACGATGAGTCCATGTTTAAACATAGTTCACTGCACTACAAAACGCAGCAATTGTATGTGTCTGTTATTAGTGTAAAATACAATATCAAAACGCCTTTTTTTTTTTTTTTTTTTTTTTTTTTTTTTTTTTTTTTTTGGCACTCAACGCACCTAAAATACACAATGTTGATTACTTTCGAGAACAGCAACTAGGTACCGAAACGGATTAATCAACAATGTGGTAGAACTAGGGGAACTATTATCTTGCGAGTAGAGTTACCTTACGGCAATCAGCTGGGTTACCTCACAGACTTACTAAATTTCCGCGGGTTACCTCTATGTTTACAATGTAACCATCTGAGTCAATATATAAATAAAAATATCGGATAATAGGAAATGCAGACTAACTTGTTTAAATTGCGTTCTAGGCTATTATCCCTCAAATCGGGATTTTTATCAATCTCGATCCGCTTTATCGGGATTCAACCAGGCTGTCAGACTTGCATCATTTGCATAGGAACTCCGAATGTGAATATTCATAACCAAGGTTAATAATGTCTACTTTTTAATTTAATCTGTAGGTTAAACTGCTGTATAAAATCAAAAAGCATTATTTATTATTATTATTATTATTATTATTATTATTATTATTATTATTATTATTAGTAGTAGTAGTAGTAGTAGTAGTAGTAGCAGCAGCAAGTAGGAGCAGCAGTAGCAGCAGCAGCAGTAGCAGTAGTATAAAAAACTGTTTCATTCATCCGTAACTAAGACAAGAGTTACTTTCAATCAGGGATATTAAAAAATTAACTTTTTGTAGTTTATACAGTTTCTGCTGAGTTGTCCAAAGGAACGATGGTGTGAAAATTCCTTCCTCTAACAGGCTATGTGGCCTAATACTTGTTCTGGGAGATGAATTTGAAATGTGTTATGCCATTACTTAATGAGTGGTTAGTACATGCAGTATTAATGAACATGTTTCAGCTTTTAGGCTCTGAAATTTGTTTATATATATATTTAAACAGGATCTATTTCTACCGTCCCGCGCCGTGGCGTGGTGGTCTAAGGCATACTGCCTAGGACTCGCATTACGGAATGCGCGCTGGTTCGAGTCCTCATGGGGAAGAAATTTTGTCATGAAATTTCTGCCAGTGTATGGGACCGGTGCCCATCCAGAATCGTGATGCACTTGGGGAGCTACTATAGGTAGCAAAATCCGGTTGCGAAAGCCAGCTGTAAAGGCGGGGGGAACATCGTGCTAACCACACGATACCTCTATTCTGGTTGGATGATCGTCCACCTCTGCTTCGGCATGTGGGCGTGAGGCCAGCAGCCGGCAGGTCGATCTGGGGTCTTCACGGACTGTAGCGCCACGGATTATTATTATTATTATTATTATTATTATTATTATTATTATTATTATTATTATTATTATTAATTCTGTATCTTCGAATTCGGCGAATAATTTTATTATTCATGTATGCACTGAAGCAACAGCTGTTTGAAGAAAGGGAAGGATATGGAGTAGATTAAGGACAATAACAATGTATACGGTAATAACGTAGTTTGAGAGGTAACAACTATCTTCGAAATGAGTTGAAACACTGAATGATTCATTGTAGGGTAGAAATTCTCTCTGCGGATTGCACCTATCCATTTTCGGTTAAGGGAATCTTTACTCAGAGGAAATCTGAAGCACAAACAGCCGTATAAGTACAATAGTTTGTCTTCTGTAACATAATACGGGCCAAAAATATTGTAGAAATTAAAGAATAACTAATCAGTGAAATGTAACATTCCTTCCTTCTTTATCTTTACATCTGTGTGCATTGCTACAATTAAAAATAGCACACGAACTAAACCTGTACTTATTCATCTCAACCAAGCAAATGGCCGCCCGTCGGCTGTTCAATTTGGGAGCATAACACTAGCGCCAGTGAGCGGTCTAGCGGTTATTTAGTAAGTCTATGATCAGAGCCAAGATTACTGATGGCGCGTCGATACAGCTGCACATACTGAAATCAACATGTCAGCTGTTTACAGAGAATTAATGTTATAATCAAATCAACGCGAATAAACAAGAAATGCAACTAATAGTTTCACAAATAAATAAATCATTTATATCCATGTGAAGTATTGTGTATCATTTAATCAGCCGTTTTCTTGAATTTATTGGAAAGCGTTCTCGATTCCACTTTTCTCTGATAGGCAAGATCGTACAATAATTTGTGTCTTGTGGTAATGTGCATTATCTGGTGGCATATGTGGATCCATTTTAATATAAAAATTAATTTTCTTTAGTTTATTCCTTGACTTTCCCTCCGAAAATCATGATCTCCATTAATTTCAAGAAGACAACTTCCAGCTTTTTAACGTGTTCGGTAACCCACTAAATTAGGCCTACCTGATGTACCCAGGATCTTGATAATTCTAAGGGAAATAGCTTTTATTTTTAACGTTGTAGGCCTACTATGTAACCTAATCTAGTTATGTAATATTCACAGCCCCTAATTTATAATTGGCTAGAATGCGCAAATACACAGACCAAGGGAGCAAGAGAAAGTATTTTAAGTTAGGATGTTGAAATAAATTGTTAAATACATGCTCAATAAAAATGAATATTTGTAAATAATGTAATAAAAACAGACTTTCGTTTGGTGAATTGGCACAATTATTGTTTCACATTTTTGTTTGGTAATAGAATCGATAGAGTTAAAGAAAGAGGTTAGGGTGCCAACATTTGCTATGTCCAGTTTTCCAGTGATCTAAACCCAGGGCCTAAATATTCATAATAGGTGTCATCCTCTTGTATTATTTTTATTTCAGTAAACGTTTGGTTGCATTATATGATTGTTTCATCGACTATTATGAATTCTGATCAGATTATCATAAGCTGATTAACATACACTGTAAGGTCCTGTGTTCAGACATGGAGAATTCAGGGAAAAGAAGTAAGAATTTTAGTCCAGTAGAAATTGATTTACTGCTCTCTTTAGTTAGTACAAATAAAGATATATTAGAAAGTAAGAAAATCGATAGTGTATCTTTAAAAGACAAAGAAAAAGCTTGGCAAGAGCTAGCAGAAAGTTTCAATGAAATTAATGGAACTGTAATACTGGTAAGAAATTGGAAGATATTAAAGGGGAACTATGAAAACCTCAAAAAGACCTGTAAAAGGAGATTTTCTGAAGATAAAAAATACACATCAGGTGCAGGTGAAGTCCCATATCAACAGAACTTAATAACATCTGATATTAAAATAAAAGAGATTATTGGCACAATACAACTTGAGGGGTTACCATCTGTATGTAACTTAGATTGTACTGGCCAGTCATCACTACTCGCATCTGTGAAGCACCCATCTGCAAACATTGGAAAAGCCCAAGTTCCTCCTCAAATCCAATCAATTCAAAATTCCAATGTAACACCCTTTTCATCTGTGAATCTGTACAAGTCTGTAGCTTCTGAATCCCAAGCATTTGTCGCAGGTGATGATTCAAATCCCACTGATCAAGCAATTGAAGATATACCAATAATAACTCAGGATATACAAATTAATGAAGTAGAAGCCATTCCATTTAGCAGTCAATTCAATATTAGGGACCTGAGGAAACCTACTTCCACTCCACTCCGAGTAAAGAAGAAAAGACCATCACTAGACAGTTCATTGGCAGGAAAGAAACTTATGGCATTATCGCAACAAAAACAATAAGTTTTGCAGTTACAAAAACAAGCAATAGAGGATCAAATTCAGTTCCAAAGGATGGAGCATGAATTTAAAGTACAGGTAACATATATGAAAGAAGAACATACAGTGAAGATGGAACTCACAGAACTTTATATAAAAAATAAGGAGTTTGATCTTGAGGTGAAAAGAAGAATTCTTGAACTTGATGTCAGGAATAGGGAATTGTACCTTAAACAGCTAACTGAAATCACAAGCTTCTGAAGTCGTTATGGTGTTTATTTTGTTCAAGTCTATATGTTCTTTTTCATTTAAGTTAAAAAATGTAATCTAACGTATTAAATCACTTTAGTTAACGGTAACTTGTATATTTAAAGGCAGTATTGATAACTTCAGTTTTGTAGTGGTTTGTAGTGGTTGTAATATGTTATGGTGTTATTTTGATATTTTCATAATGTCATTCGGTTTATATCATTCACTGTATTAATAATACCATAATCAACATATCACATCAGGTTATCATGCTACTTAAAACAGAAGATATTTAAATTTATGTAGCTTCTTAAATAATTGAATAACAAGTTAATCAGTAGGAGTTTAACTTAATTCCAATTGGAAAACGAAATTTATTGCATGTTATCACCTACCGGTATCACATAATTTATATATGGCTTATTTATAATATAGTAATAATACATAAGAAAAAAACCGTAGGCCTAGGCCTAATTATAACATGACATCAAAATGTTCGTAAATCAACTGTTAGTTTCATTTCTAATTTTTTTAGAGACATGAACATAATATGAAATATACAGTATATTCCCTCCAGCTAATTTCTTATATGTTAGAAAATAAACACACTGCATATTTCAAGTAATTAGTTACTTTCTGTCATTGAAATCCGACATTAATATAATTTTGATACAAATTCAGATATATTTCAACTTGTAACATCACTGCGTAATTAAAATAAAGTGGAATTTTTACATAAATTGTGACTACACTATAATGTGTTAAAATATTTGTGTATCAGTAGTACAGTAATATTTTATACATCACAGGTACAGTTAAGTTAGGTCATCATTAGATTCTATATTATGGAGGTTGTGTTGCATCTAAAGCTACATCACGCAAGATAGTATGTCAGGTTTAAAAAAATAACAATTTTAGGCTTAATAATTATGGTGTAAGTTACTGGTACTCCTTAATTTTCAGTGAAGTAAAGTTATAATACTTTTGCAAATATCCAAGTTTAACATGAATAATAAACAATGTTACATGTACTACAGTGAATGAAACTACTTTGTGTTAATTTCATCCCTTTGTTTCACTGATTCACAAACAAATTTTAGTCATGAAGGTACTGATGGATAAGGTGCTGGTATTGTTTAATTTCCAGTGAAGTAAAGTTATAATATACTTTAGAAAATATGCAAGTTTAACATGAATAATAAACAATGTTACATTTACTGCAGTGAATGAAACTTATTTTATGTTAATTTAATCTCTTCCTTCACTGGTTCACCAACAAATCATGGAAGTACTGATGGATAAGATAGTTTCGCCTGACATTTTCTGCTACATTTGGGTGGTTGTTAGCTGCTTGAGGGAAGTTATGCACAGTGTTAATGGCATCCAACTGGTCATCAGTAACAGGAGGTATATTTTCATTCTCATTGCAAGGTATATTGTGTAAAATAGCTGTTGCCACAATTACACTTTGAATTCTGTCCAATTTTAGCCTGATTCCAGGAGCTAAAACAGGAAATCTTCTTTTCTATATCCCATAGCTCCTCTCTACTGGACTTCTAGTCCTTACGATGGCCTCCTGAAAAAGTTGTTCCTCTGACGTGTGTGTAATTGTCAGTGGTGTAATGAGATAATTTTGTACAGCATACCCAATATCTCCAACTAGAATGGCTGCACCAAATTTTCCATCTTCAAATCGCCTCTTAAAAATTAAAAAATATGTGAATCATGAGATGAGCCTGGCCACCTAGCCACAATGTCTCGAATCAACAAGGAAGAATCACATTAATTGAAAAAAATTCCTTGCGATTTCTGAAGATTTCTGCATCTCCTCCACCTGGTGATTGTATTTTCACATGTGTTCAGTCAGTTGGACTTAAATAGTTAGGATCTGAGAGTACAAAGAGTGAATTGAAAGTAAAGAGATTGAACTGAGAGTACAGAGAGTGGACTGAAAGGACAAACCGTGGACTGAGAGGACAGAGAGGAGCCTGGGAGGATAGATAGAGCACTGAGGGATAGGGGGTAAGCTAAGAGAACAGAGGAAACAGAGACTGAACTGTGTGACAAGAAGGTGGAGAGCGAGGATGGTGAGTAGACTGAGAGGACAGAGAGTAGACGGAGGGGACAGAGAGTAGACTGAGAGGAAAGGAAATGGACTGAGAGGACAGAAAGTGGACAGAGATTACAGAGAGTGAATTGAGAGTACAGAGAGTAGACTGAGGGGCAGAGAATGGAATGAAGGGACGAGTGGACTGAGACGACAGGGAGAGGACTCAGACAACAGTGTGTAGCCTGAGAGGATAGGGAGTGGACTGAGAGGATAGGAAGTGGACTGAGAGGATAGGGAATGACCAAGAGGAGTGGGAATGAGCTAAGAGAAAAGAGAGTGGACACAGAGAATGCTGAGTATATTGAGAGAGCAGAGAGTGGACTGAGAGGACAGAGAAGGGGCAGAGATTACAGAGAGTGAATTGAGAGTACATTGTGTGGATTGAAAGGATGGAAATTGATAAAAAGGAAACTGAGAGGACAGAGTGGGCTGAGGAGAAAAAGAGTGAACAGAGAAGAGGCAGATTGGACTGAGAGGAGAGAGAGAGATAGAGAGGGCTGAGGTAGTAGAACAGGGAAAAGAAACAGAGTGGACCGATATCAAAGAGAGATTAGTGAAATTACAGTGAGTGAGCACAGAAAGGACTGAGAGGAAAGAATTCTGACTCGCCGTTTCCCCAGTTCACTCTCAGTCTTCTCTCTATCCTCTCTGTCCTCTCAGTTCACTCTCTGTACACTCAATCCACTCTCAGTTTTCACCTCACTCTGTCCTCTCAGTCTACTCTCAGTCACCTGAGTCCATATTCTGTACTCTCTGTCATCTCAGACTACTCTCTGTCCTCTCGATCCACACTCTGTCTCCTCTCTGTTCTCTCAGTCCACTCTCTTTCACCTCAGTCTACTCTCTGTCCCTTTCCTATTCTCTCAGATCACTCTCTGTCCTATCAGTCCACTCTTTGTCTTCTAAGCCCATTCTCTGTCCTCTCAGTCCACTCTCTGTCTTTACTCTGTCCTCTGAGTCCACACTCTGTGCTCTCAGTACACTCTCTGTTCTCTCAGTCAACTCTATCCTCTCTGTCCACTCTCTCTTCTCTCTGTTCACTCTCTGGTCCCTCTCTATTCTTTTAGTTCCCTCGCTATCCCCACAGTGCTCCATCTATCCTCTCAGTCTACTGTCTGTCCTCTCAGACCATTTTTTGTTCTCTCAGTCCACTGCCTGTCCTTTCATTCCACTCTCTGTAGGCCTACTCACAGTCCACTTTCTGTACTCTCAGTTCACTCTGTCATTTTTGTGCCTTCTCTGCCCTATGCCTTCCCTCTGTCCAATCTGTCTCGTCTCAAAGTTCACTTCATGAAGGAAAGAGAAGACAGAATACAATAATGACTGAGAAGACAATGATGACTGAAATTTAGCGGAAGGGGTTCAGTATGTAAGGTTTTTTTAGATTTAGATTTCCCAGCAATACCCACATTAAGAATTTTAATTTAAGGGGCTCGAACTAAGGAGGTAACGCGCTCACTAGGTTCAAACTACAGTCCGATATTTAACGGAGGGGGTTCATTATGTATACAAGTTTAGATTTTTCCTGCAATTCTTTATTCCTACAATAAGCAATTATACATTTTCAGGGCTCGAACTCAGGAAGTCATTCCATCATTGGTTTAAAACTACAGACTGTAATGTGGCGGAAGATTTGCATTGTGTATACAAGCTTTTAGTTTTTCCTGAAATTGTTTATTCTTTTAATAAAAAATTATAAATTTTCGAGGCTCGAACTCAGAGAATAATACCGTCATTGGGTTCAAACTATAGGCTGTAATTTGGCGGAAGATGTGCATTGTCTATACAAGTTTTTAGATTTTTCCTGCAATTTTTTAGGTCTCTAATAAAGAATTATAAATTTTCGGGGCTCAAACCCAGAATGTAATGCCGTCACTGAATTCAAGCTACAGACTGTAATTTCTCGGAAATGGAGCATTGCGTGTACATGTTTTTGGACTTTTCTGTAATTTTTTATATCTATAATGATGAGTTATATATTTTCGGGGCTCGAATTCGGCCTTAATTGGTTCCTATGTTGGAGGTTCCATATATGAACCGTTCCTACTACAAACACAATCTTTGTAATAAGACAGCAGTATTTTACACTCTTGGCGCGTCTTGTAATCTCTGCTCGACATGCATTAGGTTTTTATCGAGAGGAAGATTGGCATAAGTAACAATTTTCGTTACAGTGGAGGCAGATGAGTTAAGGTTGGTAGCGCAAAAAGCGCTAGAAATATGTTGGCACTCCGTCAGATGTTATAGCATAGCGGGACAAATACTGCAGTTGAGCCGAAAATATTAACGCAACTTCTTTATACTGGTGACAGACTACAGTAGTAATCGCGATTAGCACTTATCGCGATCAGGCCCGATCGCGATTACCGAAAATGTGGTGACACACTATAGGGAAGACCAGGTAACTTGATACCCTAAGGGTGAAACCTAACCATTTTTCCCCCATTACTACAAATGCTAGTGGATTATGGTGATTTTCTAGTTTGAAGGTTGAATTTTCTTTTGCCAACTTCGTTTCGAATTTCGATACTGACAAATACTATAAATGGTAGTGATTTTGTAACCGGTATGTTGGCAGCTGAGGCAAATATCGACAATATTTGCCGATACTAGAGTTCCATGAAATTAAAATTGTACTAGATTTCTCAGCCGGTTACTGGAAGATAGTGAAATTCGAACTTATTAATAATTAATTAATATTAGTATTAATATTAATACATAATAGTTATTTTATGTGTTGCGTTGTGGTTATAATTCAAGAATAGTCAGATAAGTACGAATGAATATAATATACTTGGGCGTAATAATGCACGTGGGTAATGGATAGAAATATTATTTCAAATTTTAATGAATTTCTTTCGTGTTTAGATTTTTATTACTATGTCAAAAAAATGAAATAGTGTTGCAGTGACTCCTCCAAGGAAGAAAATGTGTGGCATTCAGAGTACGCTTCAGAAATCTGTAGTTCACGTGTATAATGAGTTGAAGAAAGAAGATAATGAAGAAGGAATTATGCTAACGGAGACAGCAATTACAACCAGAATAGGACAATTATTAGGAGTAAGTATTCTTAAGCATACATTTCAAAGTGGTATTCAGTTTTAGGAGTTTGCACTAATAATTTCATGATTATGGTCAAACAAAGCAAATTTTTAGGTTAGGCCTAGATGTTTAATCAAGTCAGTGATTTTCATATTGCCAAACTAAATACATTTAAGATACTGTAATACTGCAGTAGGTGATAGCTTAAATACATTTACAAATTAGACGAACAAGTAATCAAACAGCACGAAAGTAAATTTCCAGTTTTCTCTTTTGGTATTAAATTAACCGTTCAGATCACAATTTACATGCCACATCGGCCGAAGAAAATACAAGTCATATTGTAATTATCAACTTGATATTGCAGCAAATATTACATGAATGTTGGCCTGTTATGGTGCTTAAAAATAATTCAATTTTATATAATAACTATATAACATACTCTATAAAGCATAGGAACGTTGACTCTGGCTGAATAATTTATTCATGACTGGTCTAAGTAATATTAAATATGGTGTTTCTTCAGAAAAGCTACCCCATCCAAAGTACTTGTTAAGATATAACACTCGAGAGGACGAGGACGCACTACTGGGAAACTAACCATTTCTCTTCGTCCTGGACCTCTCGCATGTTATATTGGTAATTAGTAACAAGTTTGAGGGAGAGACTACAACAGTGCATTAGAATATACAGGTAAGTGTCAAAGGATTTTTGTGCTGAAAGTATTTGTGGCTGTGAACTAAAACCACGTGTTTATCGCTATGTAAATATCACAGAAATCAATTAAACAAAATAAAATTATGCCTTCTTTGATGTAGATTTTCTGGAGAATTACCTAAATATTAGCCTACTTAAACCTATTATAGACCCAACCTAACATGTTCATCATTTTCTATTCATATAGCTGTAAATGTTGGTATCATGCATGAATTTTATGTTATAACAATTTTTAGAAGTGTTATGTTATTGTTTGTTATTACAGCTAGGAAAGTGATAACAAATTCACAGAAGGCGACCCCACTTGTGACATCAGGAAAACATAGACTACGTAAACATCCAGTGACTGATGCTGATGATTTTACGAAAGATGCAATTGCGAGATTTATTTATGACAAGTTACATAAAGGTAGGGAAGTTACAGGAATTATTGTGTTGATTTATGCAATGTAATTCTGATATTAGTCATATGTATAAAAATATGGCATAATTTTCATTTATTGTTACAGGGAAAGTACTAACAGCAGCAAAAGTTCTGGAACATATGAATGATGATTATGAAACATATTTATTTAGAGTATCCTTATCATCGGTGAAAAAAATTTTGAAAGAGATGAAATTTCTATGGAGCAAAGGGGATCCTTATACACATGTACGAGAAAGTGATGTTATTCGTTTTTAAGAGAATAAATAAGAAATGTGGAGCGTGAGAACCCTAAACCCGTAGTATTCTTGGATGAGACTTGGATTTTTATGAATGGTAAATTTCAATGTATTGTGAGACATTGAGTGATTGAATTTTTTACTAACAAATAGGTTAACACTTATGTGGAATATGAAATTGCAATTAATATAAGCTACTAGTAATGAATTCAGGTGGGAACAACATGTTTTGCAATTAATAGTTTCATATTATAACTAGAGGCTAGTTATAAAATTCTTGAACGGTTTTCCTGTCTTAAAAATTTTTGTGTCTCTTAGAGTGTCAATGTGAATTGCTTTTCTCTCTCTATTTTTTTTAAGTAGGATCACCCACTTATTCATGAAATAAACCAGGTGAAGTTTCCAGTGACATGAATGGTGTTATTCGTAGACCAACAAATGAGGGTGGAAGATTAGATGCCGGAACGAAAGGTGGATTTATACTCGGTAAGTTATATTGATTTATATTTTACATAAATTTGGCAAGAGTAATTTTTTAAATCAGGGTACAAAAATATAAAAATTGGTGACTAAATAAAAACGTGGGAAAACCTTTCACCAAAGAGGATCTCATGTCATGTCATGTTATGTTATGTTTTATTTTCTTTATTTAAATGCTGTGAATTCATGTGACGTAATTATATGCCCAGGTATAATTTTTATTGCAGGTGCTGATTCAATTTTTTCATGCAATTGAAAGAAAAGTCAGGACTACCATAGTGCTATGAATAGCCCTGTAGTTGAGAAGTGGGTGCAAACACAGTTGTTAACCTGAGAACATTAGGGCAATGCGTTATTGTCATGGATAGTGCTGCATATCATAGCAGACTTGTGAAAAATCAGCCAACAACAAAATGGAGGAAAGAACAGCTACTGGTGATTGCAACTGAATATAATAGATTTGTTGTACTAAATGATAAGAGTTGATGGTATGAAATCACCTTTTGATATTACATTGCAATATTAATTTCCATACTTTACAGTCATTGTTATTATTATTATTATTATTATTATTATTATTATTATTATTATTATTATTATTATTATTATTATTATCATTATTATCATTAGTATCATTATTACTACTACTACTACTACTACTACTACTACTACTACTACTACTACTATTGCAACCGTTTCTCTTATTTCTCATAATTAGGCATACTTATAGATGCTACTTTTTTCTTTCAGGTGAAATTGAATCTACATAAGAATCCTAAAACAACAGAGCCTTGCCAATTACTGTTCTGAAGGGCCTTGTCTTATGTGTTGTGTCTATATACAATTAATTCTTTCAGTTTTTTTCCCCCCTTAATGTAATGAAGTTGTTGGTTGATTGATACCAAGTGTTCAGCAGTTGATATCATTTGTTATCTTGCACTCCAATATTTAACCAGATGATTGAAAGCTGTGTAAAGTTGGACAGTCAAGACAATGATCCATATCTTCATTGAGATTTCAGAAATGGCACTGGGAGATTCTGAAATATGAGTTCTTTGTAAATATTTGAAACAATCATGGCCTGTGATATGAGTACTGCCACTGTAGATTTTCATAGAAGTTCAGTTATTAAATTAGGTGTATTATTTTTACTATGTATTGTACTATATTTTTGTTTCGCTTAATTGATGAATTATATATGCTGTAAATTGAATAGTAGACTGTAGGTCTATAGCTTAACTGATGAATTATATGTGCTGTTAATTAAATAGTAGGCTGTATACCACAAGTGATGAATTGTTTATGCTTGTAATGTGAAGTAATTTGCATGATATGTATTATCAATTTCTGTATATTTCAACTGATTGAATTGTTTATACTTTTAAATTGAATTAACTTGCTTGCTATGTATTATATTTTATAGCTTAACTGATGAATAATTGTTTAGGTTTGACAATTTAATAATCTGAGTGTCATGTACTTCATATTTTTAGTGGAGCCACCAATGTAGCTTAGTCGGTAGATTCGTTGGCCTGCAAATTCAGAGCTGCACTCGAGGGTAGGTTGGATCCCCCATTTGGTCTGATTAGTTGGTTTCTTCTGAGGATTTTTCTCCATGGTGGAGCAGATGCCAGATGGCCTATTGCAATTTTTTCATTTGCTTTAGAATCATTCTGATTTTTGTTACCACATTGTCATGTTCTGATCTTGTTATTCTTTTAACAATGTGGTAAGATGCAGGTATAGATAACCTTACAGTAATTTTGCTACCTTTCAGCTACCTCATTACCTCCCACTCCATAAAGTTCATGGATCCACGGAAGTACCAGTCGTCGATGTAATTCGACCATTTTGCTTAAAATATTAAAACACTGTAAAATATTGAGATTTCATGCTGTTACGTCCAATACTGCAGCAAGAATATCTGATTTTGAATCTGATAGTATGACAGCCTTCTCAGATTTATGAAGTTGATACTGGAGATTTTGTAAGCTTAAAAGTGTATCTAAATTTTCACTATCAAAATTAGTCGGTGTTTGAAGTTAGTTAGTTAGTGGCGTTTAAAAAGGGCGCGTCAGCTACTATGGCTATTTGCGCCCTTATCTAAAATCTTTCACTAAACACAATACAATAACCAGAATATTTAAAAGAACTAAAAAGCATTGTCACGGTTAAAATGGGGCAAACAAGTGTTTGAATATAATTCCCTGTAAAAGGGAATATACTGGTATTGTACTACAAACCACTACATCTATGGCTTGGTAAACAGGATCCATCTATAAAAATTACTGTATGTAGTCACTCACTGACCAGATCATTTATCGTTTCTAATGATTTTTAAAATGTCTGGAGAAGTATCACATTTCTTAACATCATCTGTTAAAGTTAACTTATATACTATTCATTTTCAAATAACTTGGGATTGTGTTTTATTAGTAAAGTTTCCCTTAATTGAGCAAGTTTGAGTTCTCCAAGTAGAGTCAAAAAGTCTGTTGGGATTTTGGCTCAGTTTATTAATATTTGTGGACTGTGATTTTTTTGTTCTAGACAACTATATTATCAGCAAATGATGAGGTTATCATAAGATCTATTTCTTTAGTTAGACCATCGACATTAATATTGGAAAATGTATTCCTGAAAACAACCATGTGGGAAGCCCAGATGAATCTGTCTCTATTTACATATTTGTGACAATGAATCAAATAATCAAGTCACTGACCCAGTGTAACACTTTATCATGGACACCCTAAGTTTGCAATTTCTTAAGTGATTTATATCTACAGAGCCATATGATCCTTGAAAATAAATTAAAATTGTTAAGTTGTTTTGTTTTCTGTTTAAAATATCTTTAATATCTTGACTAAAATTTAAAATCTGTCCATTTGTTGAATGCAATTCTCTAAAGTCAACCCAATAAAATGAAAGTTAGTTACTAGATTCCAGGAACCAATTCAATCTATGAAATCATCTCTTCCATAATTTTGGCTATCATACTAGTAAGTGGTATCTGTCGATAACTCGAAAAGATATTAGTTGAATAATTGCTTTTCAAAATTGATGTTATGATAGATTTTCTCCAGACAGATATTGTATTTTAGATGAGATTACAAGATAAAAGTAGTGAGTTTGCTTGTTTGCCAACATGTTTAAGAAAATCAGCATGTGTATTGTCTGGACTTGGAGATGTTTTGGGTCTTATGTTATTAAATTAATAGTAATATTCAGTTCTTGATTAAATATTGTTATATAAAGTAGATTGTAGATTTAATATTTCTTTCAGTTTTTGCTTAATAGTCTGACGTACACAGATAAAACTAACAACCACACCACCAACTAATCTAATAGAAATTAAAATATAATTAAATGTAGAAAAAGTAATTAAAATTATAAATACACGTAATAAACCATAACCCCCTAATTTCAACAATATACTATTTTATTCCCTTTTACAGCTTGTAGATAATTATTAATTATAGTTATTACTTATTAGCGTAATATTTATTGAACTTATTGGCTATTTCACTTCGTTTGAAAGATGTTATTGTGTACAAAAAGCATTTTTGGATGATCGTTTCATGCTGTATGTGGTGTATAAATGTATGATTTCTGGCCATCTGTTCTGTGTAATCCATCTTTTGTATAGAATTAATAAAATACTCTTTTGGTAGTAATTATTTTATTAATTGAGTACTTAATTTTCACCAACTCACATTTCTTGAATCATTTGTTTTTTCTTATTTAAATTTAGGACACAAGAGCCAAAAAGAGACTTCACAGTTATGTATCGTACATTTTTTCAATGACAGACGTGGAGTTGCAGAAATAATAAGTGTAAGTGTAACATTATTAAGCAATTTACAAACAAATGAAATCTTTAAAAAGGTATCTAGAAGTGAAATTACTTATGGCTTTTAAGGACCAAAATTATTTTTGTAAGTTGATTTATTATTATTTCAGTTTTAGCCTAGCTGTGTTATCCATTTCGTAAGTGTAACATTATTAAGCAATTTACAAACAAATGAAATCTTTAAAAAGGTATCTAGAAGTGAAATTACTTATGGTTTTTAAGGACCAAAATTATTTTTGTAAGTTGATTTATTATTATTTCAGTTTTAGCCTAGCTGTGTTATCCATTTCCTTACTAACTTCAAAAGATAATCAGAAGTTCATTCGAATTCCAACCAAAAGTCAATTGGTTATTAATTTATCTACCTTTAGGAAGTACAGTATATGTACACTGGAATCTTTGAAGTGAAGTGACAATAATTTAATTGGTCTTGGAACAGATTTGATTCTTGAATATTATATTATATACTATACTTTGTTGTATATTTACGTCTAGTAACCTATTAAAGCTAATACTAATAATAATGTAAAGGAATAAAAGAATAGAACATAGCAATACACTTCTCATGTGATTCATTTCCTCCATTTCTCATATAGTTTGCCTACGAAAATATATTAGAAATTATTATTGAAACTATTTAGAATAACCTTCCAACATAAAGGTAAAGTATGGTGAGTAAAGAAGTCATTCAGTACATATGATCGTGATTTTACTACATGTGGTGATATCTGGTAACAGTTGGCAACGCTGACAAGACGGAAATATTGGCTGTTTGGGAACTGAACTTATGTGATCCTCACTATACATCCCGTCTGGTCAACAGCTGAATTACCATAGAGGAAAGAACTTTCTCTATGTACATACGTATATGTTTGTTTCCCTCCTGGACAACACCTAAAGTTCATACTTTCTTTTGATGTTTGTTCATCGCTTTTCTGCCTTTTTTTTTTTTTTTTTTTTTTTTTTTTTTTTTTTTTTTTTTTTTTTTTTTTTTTTTTCCAGCTTGATATGGGAATTTATTTGTTAAAATTGTTATATGCTTTACAATGTAAACTGATACAATTTATATCATTACTATTTATATTATTTTGAAAGGACATTTTATAACCTATAAAATTTATATCATGCCAAAATTTATATTATTTTGTAATAAAACAATTTTAAAATCAACCTTAACTCAACGATAGCGTCGTAATGGAGACTGAAATTGAAAATCTGAAAAATAAACTAGTTCCAGTTTGTAATCCATTATTTATTGAAATGAAAAATCTTTCAGCAGCCTTCTATTGCTCTCTCTCTCTCTCTCTCTCTCTCTATATATATATATATATATATATATATATATATATATATATGAAATATGAATAATTCGTCTGTCATTTGTCAATATATTTCTTTGTTACTTTTCTCACATCTGCATTAAATTTCTCCACTACGTCTAATAGTAGCCAAATTCATTTTCGTTTCTATTTCATATAATACAATGGAAGGGGTAACAAAATTTCACAGCAGAAGCTATCACGACTTCCTAAATAATATAATTCAAGGTGATTCGAAATCAAAGTCTACTAAAATGTTACTTTCGTCCACTGGGCCGTGCCTCAGCGCGATTATCTTGTTCTGGAAACAGGATTTAGCTCCTGATCGAGATCGGAACATAGACTTACTAAATAACCGCTAGACCGCTCACTGGCGCTAGTGTTACGTTCCCAAATTGAACAGCCGACGAGCGGCCATTTGTTTGTAGATTTTTTTTTTTTTTTTTTTTTTTTTTTTTTAAATTCGTCAACTTTTGGATACAGTATCGAAATCTTGGGTGATCTCCCGACTGTTCCTAATTACTTTTACTTATTGCTGAGAGGTAGTTCATTTATGATGCTGCACTCCCGTCATAACCAGGATGAACAGCATGAACACAAATTTGACAGATAACTATGAGAAGAGGAACAAAGGTGTACGATGTCTTGTGTAGTACTGAGGGTTATAAGTTCCTAGTTTTGATACATACACATTTTGGTGGGAATGTGCCTGTTTATAAAATGTTTCAGCGAATCTCCTAATGATAACTGGGATACTTTCCACTTTTAGATCTTGATGTATCTCTTCGTTTCTTGTGTACCACCCGCTGTTATGAATTACACGTAATACTTTATTTTGTACAACTCGAATGGGATCTAATGTTGTCTTAGGTGCGTATCCCCATACTGTAGAACCATACAAAAGCACTGATCTAATCAGCAATTTATAAATTGTTACTTTTTTAGATGTTGACAATGCACGTGTTTTTAAAAGGGGATACAGTTGTACCATTCTTGCTATTGTTTTTGCTCGTATATTTGCAATGTTGGTATGCCATAACAGACGACTGTCCAAATGGATTCCAAGATACTTAACAGAATCCTGAAATTCAAGGGCAGTACCATACAGTGTGAGTTTAGTTTGTGGTACACTTCGAGTTCTACTGAAGGCTATGACTTGACTCTTCATTGTATTTACAGTTAAGCGCCAATGTTGGAACCATTCTTCTATAAGGTGGACATGCCGTTGAAGTCGACCAATGGCTAGATCGGCATTACGATGTGTAGTGTATGCTAGTGTATCATCTGCATATAAGGCTAACCTGGTGACGTCAGTTTCTGGAAGATCTGAAGTATATGCACAATATAAGTAAGGGCCGAGTACTGAGCCTTGCGGAACTCCTCCTTGAATTTTCTTTTGTCTTGATAAACAGCCGTCTTCCTTAACACAGAAACGTCTGTTTCGAAGAAAATCAACAATAATATGAATCAGTGCATCAGGAACCTCTGATTGGATTAATTTATAAATTATACCAGTATGCCACACAGAGTCAAATGCACTTTTGACATCGAGAAATATTGCTACGGTAGTAGCTCTGTTGTTGAAACCGATAGTTGTTTGTTCAACAAGACGCAGCAGTTGGTGTGTTGTAGAGAGACCTTGTTGATATGCAGCCTGATAGGGTGGAATAAGGTTTGGTGCACTTTGTAGAAGTCTGGTCATAAGAATTCGTTCAAATACTTTGCCAAGGGCATTAATCAAACTTATTGGTCTGCGATTTGCTGGAACCTTTGGATTTTTCTTTTGTTTGGGAATGGCAGTAATATATGCAAGTTTCCAAGCATCTGGAAAATATCGATGAGCTATACACTGATTGAAAAGCTTGGTAATATACATAAGTGCCTTTCTAGGTAAGTTTTTAAGTTCCATGTTGTTAATTTTATCAGGACCTGGTGCCTTTTTTGGTTTAAGGCGTTTAATAATGGTTTTGACTTCTGACGGGCTCGTTAAACAAATGTACTGGGATACGGGACATAGTAGGAATGTGCTGACAGTTTCCTCGACATGGCGATAATGTTCAACTAAGCTGTCACATTCATTAGCAGGTTTAAATTGGTTCTCAAAACAATCGGCTATCAGTTCAGCTTTTTCACAAGTCTTATAAACTGGGCCATCTTTGCCATGTAAAGGTTGATTTTTAGAGTAGGAATCATGTTTGGTTAACCGTTTGGTGATTGTCCAAATTTTATTTGACTGTCCTGCATCAGCAACATCTTTTTCAAATTTCGAAACTTTGATTTCTAGTGCCATTTTGTGCACTCTATTTTTCATAATGTTATATACGTTTTTGTCAATTTGTGATCTAGTTTTTTGCCAGCGCTTACGAGCTCTCTGTTTAGCCATTCTTAGTAGACGTAAATTCGAGTTTTGATGGAGATAACTTTGTATTGGTTCTTTCTCTAGTGAAGCATATTTTGCTGCTTTCAAAGTATTTTCAAAGATTTTAATTCCTTCATCAATGTCTTCTTTTGTTGTAATCAATGGATTAGCAGAAATTGATTGTGAAATATATCCCCGATAGGACGACCAATCCATGCTGCTTAAGAAAGCTTGAGGAAATAGCCTCTCAGTAGTTGCTCTTTCAATGATTAAAACAACAGGGTTATGATCAGAGGACAGTTCTTGTAAAGTGTCTATAAACAGGGGTACAGTATTACATCTGAAAAGAAATCCATCAAGTACATCTGGTTTATGATTTGCATTTTGAGGGTAGAAAGTAGGTTTGTTAGGAGCTAAGATTTGATAGCCGTGCTTGTCAGCATGTTTTGAGAGTATGCGACCTCTGGTTTTTGTTACGCGTGAATTCCACTCAATGTTCTTAGCGTTGAAGTCACCGCCAATTATAAAATTATTTGATATACAGGATATTGCATCAAGTTCTGAAACTAAGAAAGGCTTATTTGGAGAGCAATACATCGATCCAATTAAAATGGTTTCGTTATTGTACTGAATTTCAATTAAAGTTATAGATATGTGTGTAAGCTGGGGTGATTGTATTCTGTAGTGTCTAATACAATTTTTAATTAAGATAGCTGTTCCACCAAAAGGGCCATTACTTCCATCAGAGCGATACACTGTATAATTTTTAACGCTGAGTCTCTTATTAGGTGTTAATTGAGTTTCTGTGATTAAAAACACATCTATATCATGCTGATGTAAAAAGTCGTCAAGTACATTTTTATCCCTAGTCACTCCATTGGCATTCCAGGTCACTATTTTTAGTGGCTTGTGTAACGTTTGTCTGGGTTTATTTTGTTCCATTTCCAAACAGACTAGAAACACCATCAATGAACACTGATATTTTATTAAAAATATCATTTTGTTGCTTCACTTGCAAGAAGGTTTGATGTAAACATCTTAAATAATAACTGATGTTGAATGTTTTTAAAAAGTTCCACCATTCTCTCAATTCATGAAAAAATTGACTAAAAGATGAACTGTCAGCAAATTGATCTGGTGCCTGTCGAGTATTATTATCAATATTTACCTTTCGGAATCCTTTAATAACCTGTTGAGTGACAGGAAGTGGAGGAAAAGACTGGGCAGAAAGATCTGGCTGCTTCTTATGGGTAGGATTCCTGGTTTTCACTCCATTTAAGTAAGCTTGGTATTTTGGACACTGTCTAAAATTAGCAGGATGATCCCCTTGGCAATTTGCACATTTTGCAGGAATAGAAGTAGGTTTTTCACAAGAATATGATTCATGGTTCTCACCACATTTAACACATCGTGGTTGGATGTGGCATGAATGAGCCTTGTGGCCAAACCCTTGACACTTGTAACATTGAATCGCCCCTTGCCGGGAGATGTAATCTTCAATTTCCACTCTAAGATGGCAAAGACTGCGTAACTGACGAATATCGGGTTTGTCTTGTAATTGATTTACTGTCAGGACCCAAATTGGCATAGGCAACCATGTCATTAAGCCTGTGTTTTCATCTTGGACTTTTTTCCTTAATTGTCGAACTGACTCAACAGGATAATTTAAACTCCGAAGTTCAGTTAGAATTTCTTCAGACGAGGATTCATTTGGAAGTCCTTTTAGAACAACTTTCAATACTTTTGAAATGTTATAAGGAAAGGTATAGAAATTATATTTTTGCAGAATCAAATAATCTTGTAATTTCTCAAAATCATCTTTTGTTGAAACATATAGTTTCAGACCGACACGACTAAACTTCCCTTCTGCTAATATTTGAAGCGAGTTCTTCAAAGTTTGTTGCAACTTAAAGTAATCAACTTTACTTGTTACCACAATAGGGGGTGGTGGCTTATGTTTCCGACTTCCATTTTGGGAATTTGCAGATTTTTCTTCTGTGGTGGAAAAATCCATTTGTGATGTAGGTTGTTGACTTATAGAATTATCTATTTCAATTTCTGGATCTTCTAATAGTGGTTGGAAAACATTGTTAGTTTTCACCGGAACTGTAGTTCCCATTTTCTTATACAAACGAGTAGCTGAAGTTCGGGGAAGAACTCCCTTCATTTTACTATGTACTGACTTGAATTTAAATTCATGTATGTCGGCTTCTCTAGGTGAGGACATTTTTCCGACTTTACGCCGTGTTCCAGAAGAGTTATGAACTTCATCAATATGCGAAGAAATGGCATTCTTTTCCAGTTGTGGATTTATAGCAGCATCATAGATGTCTGAATGAACCTGAGCAGTAGTTATAATTTCACTGAAATCACTCGAATTTTCATTAGAATTCATATTGAATAAACAACACAATGGGTCCGTCTACAGACGGCCCAAAAACGAAGAGAATGTAACTCAAATAAATATAATAATTGTAATTAACACACAAAAATTAAGAACTTGCTTTCAGCACAAATTTTAAATAATCTGAACACTAGTGAAAGTTAAACACAATGTGAGCACTGTACGCAAAAAGACGCAGCTACTAACTGACTTTGTTTGTAGAGCTGAATAAGTATGGTTCTTTCGTGTGCTGCTTTTAATTGCAGCAATGCACACGGCTGTAACGATAAAGAAGGAAGGAATGTTATATTTCACCGGTTAGATAATTCTTAATTTCTACGACCATTTTTTCTCCATATTGTGTTACAGAAGACAAACTATTGTAGGTACTTGCCATGTGACTCTTTATGCTTCAAATTTCCTGTGAGTAAAGATTCCCTTAACCGAAAGTGGATAGGTGCAATCCGCAGAGAGAATTTCTACCCTACATTGAATCATTCAGTATGTTCAACTCATTTCGAAGATAGTAATTACCTTTCAAACTACGTTATTATACACTGTTATTGTCCTTCATTCATTCCCTATAATTCATTTTCTTCAAACAGCTGTTGTTTTAGTGCATACATGAATAATAAAATTATGATTGAAAGTAATTCCTGTCTTAGTTACGGATTAATGAAACATTTTCTTATGCTATTGCTGCTGCTACTGCTATTATTACTACTACTATTCCTGCTACTGCTGCTACTACTTTTTTTGACTTCACACAGCAGTTTAACCTACAGATTGAATTAAAAAGTTGAAATATTAATTCTTTTATTAACCATGGTTATGATTGTTCGCATTCAGAGTTCCTATGAAAATGATGGAAATCTCAACACAGTACCTATGTCTGACAGCCAGGGTTGTCAGGTATCCCAATTTAGGCGGGATTCTCCCAATTTCCTGGTTGAGTCCCGATTAAAGGGAGTCGGGATTGACAAAAATCCCGATTTTACAGATTTTAGCCTTGAACATATTTAAACAAATTAGTCTGTATTTCCTATTATCCGATATTCTTATTTATATATTGACTCAAATGGTAACATTGTAAACACAGAGAAAACCTGCGGATATTTAGTAAGTCTAAGAGGTAGCCCAGCCGATTGCCGTAAGGCAACTAAACTCGCAAAATAATACTTCTTCTAGTTCTATCGCATTGGTGATTATTCCGTTCCGGTCCCTAGTGGCTGTTCTCGTAATTTGTAAACATTGTGTATTTCAAGTGCGTTGACTGGCAAGAAAGATAGCGTTTTGATATCGTACTTTACATTAATAATAGAGACATACAATTGCTGCGTTTTATAGTTTAGTGAACAATGTTTAAACATGAATTCATCGTCAGATAGTGAAACTGTTCCAGTACCGGTTCCAAAATTAATTTATTAGCAAATTGTTAAAACATAGGCTATTCGCGGTTAGTAAAAGAAAAAAATTATTGTAGTGTTCACTATACTGTGTGTTCTCGTATTTTAGTGTTTCTCACGGAAGCGAATAGGCCTATGACATTAAAAAGCAAGTGAACACTGTGGAGAAAACTGCTATAAATCTTATGATATGCTAAATTGTTGATAAGTCTAATGTCTTAAGTTAGCTTCTGATATCCCGACTTCCCTCGCAGAAAACCTAGCAACTCTGCTGACAGTAGAGACACGGTATTAAAGGTATCGCAAAGGAAGCGTTGTTCCTTTAAACAAAAACATTTAGCTTTCGGACACGCAATACAACACGTATTCAAATAGCGGTTTCGAAATCCCGCGCATTTTCTACCTAACAAATGGCGGCTTTCTGCTGCTTCAATTTGGGAACATATTTCTCACTTCTCCGCTACGGCGTGGTAGGGGCTTGATTTACACCAAAGAGTTTGTAATATATAACTAGAGACACCACCGGCGCTAGTTTCGCGTACAAAACGAGCCCCTACCACGCTGTAGCGGAGAACTGAGAAATATGTTCCCAAATTGAAGCAGCAGAAAGCCGCCATTTGTTTGTTAGAAAACGAGCGGGATTTCGAAACCGCTATTTGAATAGGTGTTGTATTGCGTATCCGAAAGCTAAATGTTTTTGTTTAAAGGAACAATACTTCCTTTGCGATATATCTTTAATAACGTGTGTCTCCTGTCAGCAGAGTTGCTAGGTTTTCTGCGAGGGAAATCGGAATATCAGAAGCTAACTTAAGACATTATATTTATCATCACTTCATCAAAGAGATTTATAGTTGTTTTCTGCAAAGTAGTATTCGCGTGCTTTTAATGTAATATTCGCCTCCCTGAGAAACGCTAAAATACGAAAGACACACAGTAGGCTACAGTGAATACTACAGGCTAATCGTTTTTTTCTTTTATCAACCATGAATATGTTTTAACCATTCGCTACTAAATTAACTTTGCAACTTTTCTTTTTCGGAACCGGTACTGCAACAGTACATCGACGATGAGTCCATGTTTAAACATAGTTCACTGCACTACAAAACGCAGCAATTGTATGTGTCTGTTATTAGTGTAAAATACAATATCAAAACGCCCTTTCTTTTTTTCTTTTTTTTTTTTTTTTTTTTTTTTTTTTGGCACTCAACGCACCTAAAATACACAATGTTGATTACTTTCGAGAACAGCAACTAGGTACCGAAACGGATTAATCAACAATGTGGTAGAACTAGGGGAACTATTATCTTGCGAGTAGAGTTACCTTACGGCAATCAGCTGGGTTACCTCACAGACTTACTAAATTTCCGCGGGTTACCTCTATGTTTACAATGTAACCATCTGAGTCAATATATAAATAAAAATATCGGATAATAGGAAATGCAGACTAACTTGTTTAAATTGCGTTCTAGGCTATTATCCCTCAAATCGGGATTTTTATCAATCTCGATCCGCTTTATCGGGATTCAACCAGGCTGTCAGACTTGCATCATTTGCATAGGAACTCCGAATGTGAATATTCATAACCAAGGTTAATAATGTCTACTTTTTAATTTAATCTGTAGGTTAAACTGTTGTATAAAATCAAAAAGCTTTATTTATTATTATTATTATTATTATTATTATTATTATTATTATTATTATTATTATTATTAGTAGTAGTAGTAGTAGTAGTAGTAGTAGTAGTAGTAGCAGTAGTAGTAGTAGTAGTAGCAGTAGTAGTAGTAGTAGCAAGTAGCAGGAGCAGCAGCAGTAGTAGTAGTATAAAAAACTGTTTCATTAATCCGTAACTAAGACAAGAGTTACTTTCAATCAGGGATATTAAAAAATTAACTTTTTGTAGTTTATACAGTTTCTGTTGAGTTGTCCAAAGGAACGATGGTGTGAAAATTCCTTCCTCTAACAGGCTATGTGGCCTAATACTTGTTCTGGGAGATGAATTTGAAATGTGTTATGCCATTACTTAATGGGTGGTTAGTACATGCAGTATTAATGAACATGTTTCAGCTTTTAGGCTCTGAAATTTGTTTATATATAGGCCTATATTTTTTAAACAGGATCTATTTCTACCGTCCCGCGCCGTAGCGTGGTGGTCTAAGGCATACTGCCTAGGACTCGCATTACGGAATGCGCGCTGGTTCGAGTCCTCATGGGGAAGAAATTTTGTCTTGAAATTTCGGCCATTGTATGGGACCGGTGCCCATCCAGAATCGTGATGCACTTCGGGAGCTACGATAGGTAGCAAAATCCGGTTGCGAAAGCCAGCTGTAAAGGCTGGGGGATCATCGTGCTAACCACACGATACCTCTATTCTGGTTGGATGATCGTCCACCTCTGCTTCGGCATGTGGGCGTGAGGCCAGCAGCCGGCTGGTCGATCTGGGGTCTTCACGGACTGTAGCGCCACGGATTATTATTATTATTATTATTATTATTATTATTATTATTATTATTATTATTATTATTTTATTATTATTATTATTATTATTATTATTATTATTATTATTAATTCTGTATCTTCGAATTCGGCGAATAATTTTATTATTCATGTATGCACTGAAACAACAGCTGTTTGAAGAAAGGGAAGGATATGGAGTGGATGAAGGACAATAACAATGTATACGGTAATAACGTAGTTTGAGAGGTAACAACTATCTTCGAAATGAGTTGAAACACTGAATGATTCATTGTAGGGTAGAAATTCTCTCTGCGGATTGCACCTATCCATTTTCGGTTAAGGGAATCTTTACTCAGAGGAAATCTGAAGCACAAACAGCCGTATAAGTACAATAGTTTGTCTTCTGTAACATAATACGGGCCAAAAATATTGTAGAAATTAAAGATTAACTAATCAGTGAAATGTAACATTCCTTCCTTCTTTATCTTTACATCTGTGTGCATTGCTACAATTAAAAATAGCACACGAACTAAACCTGTACTTATTCATCTCAACCAAGCAAATGGCCGCCCGTCGGCTGTTCAATTTGGGAGCATAACACTAGCGCCAGTGAGCGGTCTAGCGGTTATTTAGTAAGTCTATGGTACAAAATTGAACCGCTGTTGGGCCGCCATTAAAGGGAGCTGATGCTTCGCCGGGAGTGCATGCTTATTGAGGAGTACGAATAAATATAAGTACACTTGAAGGGAAATAATAAGAAAATGGTGAAATACTGCGCCGCAAATATTTGTTCGAACATAGCTACTATTGTAGGATGCCCAGGAAAGCATGCATATCTCAATATTTGGAAGAATGTTCCAAATGCAGTTCCTCCTTTGAATGTGTTTACAGAATGTCGGAATATTTCTTGGATAAAGTTTTTTCAGAAACACATTAATAAGGTTTATAAGGTTGATTTCAACAATGTATGTAAGGGTTAGGTGCCATCACATTACAGTAGATTATAATAGCAGAGTGCATAAGAAAATCCGCAGACTATATCTGTCTAAAACTGTTCTGTTTCACAATAATTGAATTAATCATGTAATTTCCGTTTTGTACAGCATGTACTTCTAGTTTTTGGTTATATTAAATGCAAAGAAATTAGTGAAAATATAGCTGATGGCCTAGCTAGGCCTATTATTACCACTGCTACTAGGTCTACTATGACCACTACTACTAGGCCTACTATTACCATAAAAATTAAGCCTACTACTACCACTAATACTAGGCCTACTATTACCACTACTACTAGGCCTATTATTACCACTACTACTAGGTCTATTATTACCACTACTACTAGGCCTACTATTACCACAAAACTAGGCCTACTACCACTAATACTAGGCCTACTATTACCACTACTGCTAGGCCTATTATTACCACTACTACTGGGTCTACTATTACCACTACTACTAGGCCTACTATTGCCACTACTACTAGGCCTACTATTGCCACTACTACTAGGCCTACTATTGCCACAAAAACTAGACCTACTACTACCACTACTACTACACCTACTATTATCATTACTACTAGGCCTACTATTACCACTACTAATAGGCCTACTATTACCACTACTACTACGTCTACTATTACCACTACTACTAGATCTACTATTACCACTGCTACTAGGCCTACTAATACTACCAAAACTAGCCCTCCTATTACCATTACTACTAGGCCTATTAGCACTACTACAAGGCCTATTACTACCACTACTACTAGGTCTATCATTACCACTACTACTATGTCAATCATTACCACTACTACTAGGCCTACTATTACCACTACTACTAGGCCTACTATTACCACTATTACTAGGCCTACTAATACTACCAAAACTAGCCCTCCTATTACCATTACTACTAGGCCTATTACCACTACTACAACGCCTATTATTACCACTACTACTAGGTCTATTATTGCCACTACTACTAGGCCTACTATTACCACTACTCCTAGGCCTACTATTACCGCTACGAATTGTATTAAAAAGTCTGTACTGACCTCTAACTTGGTGGTCATCAACTACACAACGAATAGATAGTTTTATGATAAAATTTATTCTCATTATATTTTAAATCAGTTTCCAGAATTTTTATGATCTCATATTGCACCACTAAATATTCTCTAAGCACCATATACCTTCCTCTTCCTTTGCATGAAAGGACTGAAATATAGATCATTTTAAATATTACAGTAAATGTCCATTATTATGTCCTTAAAACAATACTAATAGGCCTAATAATGAAAAATAATGTTGACATTGCCATTATTCAATATTTCACATACTTATCCCAAGTGTACATGGTGATTTAATTTAATTTTTAGAATATCGCCAAAGATGAATCATTATAATACTTTAATAAATATAGCGCTCCTCTGCCATTCATGTTTATTTCATCACAACTCATCCTTTGTAAAAAATTTTTAAAACAGAGTCTATCACCATGCTACATCAATGTATTTTGGTACTGTTTTCGAATTTCGCGCTGCAAGCGCTCCCTATAATGGCGGATGCTAGCCGATTCAATTTGTGATATTTTTCTTGCCTGCCACTCACGGGTATGTGTCTCTAGTAAGTATTAGTATTACAAACTCTTTGATTTACACCGACTATAGAGTGGCCATGTTGTCCTGTACAGCGCTCTTTGCGGTGCCACCGCGAAACACGGCAGATCTGAGCTAAGCGCCCACCTTCGTAAAAATTCGTCTGCTTACAATGTTGTATAACGGAGGTACGAAGTACAAAAAAACGAAGAAAAATCATGCCTGTTGTGTGTGCTGCATATAACTGCAATGTCAAAAGGAAAAAGACAACTGGTATATCATATTTCATGTAAATTTTATGAAGTTAAGTCCATAGTTTTGTTAATTAGCAGCATTTTTTTTCATGCATAAATGTGTAACAACGCCCGGCATAAACAAAATAAATGGTTCACTGGTAATGTACTTAAACTAAATACGGATAAAACCAATACAATTCCTTTCAGACCCAGTGACAAACAAATAGCAATACAATATTAATCTGTATTTCGACACCGGCATCCTTTATTTCTGCTTCTTCTGTCTTTACTGCTTATACAAGAAGACGATGAGCTGTAGCTTATAAGAAGTAGGCCTATTTCGAAGACAAACGATTAATCAAATAAATGGTTCACTAGTAATAAAGTTAAACTAAATACGGATAAAACCGCTACAATTCCGTTTCAAACCTAGTAATAGCAATCAAATATTAAAATTGTATTTCGACACTCGCATCCAAAATAACGCAAAACTCTGGGGTATATCGTATTGTTGTTAGTATTTTGACTGGAAGGACATGAAAGAACATAATTGAGCACCCACGTGCAATAATGGGGTAAGTATGAATATATTTCGTAACTACTTACCCTATTATTATACGTGGGTGCTCAATTATACACTAAAAATTATCTGTGGTGCCACAGCCCTTGAAAGGCTCAGACAGACCAGCCCGCTGTTGGCCTCACGTTCACATTTCGATAACAATTATACCACAGTCTAATACATACAGTCACGCAACTCATACGTATAAAATATGCCAACATTTGACAACTGGCGCGACAGTAGCCCTCTAGCGGCAGGCAAGTTAAAAGTGAGCACACGACATATGATAACTCGTCAGAAAACGGGTTTTGCCACGGTAGACTTTATAGTCGACCGTGGTTTTTCGTAATTTATTTTATATTTTTATGCTATACAGTAAGTGTATATGGTTCTTATTAATTTTACTTTAGAATCCTAAAAGAATTTCACACGCAGTTAATCTACAAGTTTCAGAAGCTGGGAATAAATGTAATTCTATCTGCTCCTTACAACTGAATCATGGCCCTGATCACGTATCATGGTTTGAAATAATATAATTGTTCGTACGTGATAATTCAATTCATTCCTAAATATATTTATGAATCATTAGAGCTCTATATATTTCCTGGAGAAGAGTCAACATTAGTAGCTTCAAAATTGTAGGGCATATCTCGTAGGGTACATCGCGTGGTGAACTCCTCTCCCTATTTCCTGAGGAATTAACTATTTACCATACCGCAAATTGGGGTAAACTCGGCCGCTTAGGTAAACTTGAAAATAAAAAAGGGGAAGATTTAAACCTTAATATTACAGACATTGATTTATGAAGTTCATTATTTTTCATTTCTTAAGAACCGGTATTTCCTTTATTATTTTGAGTCACAAATAGTGCTGATATTATGGTTTAAATTTTTATGGCAAGTTTACATTACATTTCCAGTTTTCACACATAAGCATAATTTTAACTTGTCCTACCTATATAACACGTAATTTACATGCACTTACTGTTAATATGACGTAGGTCAGAACAAATAAATGAACACACAATTTTGTTGAAAAAATAAATTGTAACTTCAATTAACTCAGAATGTAGGCCTAATTTTATTTTCAGAGCAGAAGTGGTGTAAGTTAAAAAAGGGGTAATGAGGGTTAAAGTAAACATTCTTTAAAATACGGCGCAAAGTAGCAATTAATATTGAATTTATTTAAAGTATTACTAATCAGTGAATAGCACGAAGGATATATTAATTGCTACTTTACGCTGTATTTTACAGAATTTTTACTTTAAACCTAATTACCTAATTTTGACTTACACCACTTCTGCTCTGAACGGCTCAAATAATCACTGGGAATATAAACTCAACACCAATAACAGTCATGCAAATTATTACAGAAGGATTGCTTTTTATTTTAAATTTAAAAATGGTCTTCAGAACCTAATACGTCTGCCACATGAATCTACACCAACACATCAGAAATTTATCGACACAGTCTGGATTTATTCAAGAAGAGAATATTTTGCAAAAGGATTACAATACTCCATGAATTATTGAAAAATTAACAACATGACCCCTACTTGAATGGAATATAACATTCAACTTTTGAAAAATATCAAGGAAAAAAAACAAGAATACAAAAATTATGGAATTACTCGCATTAAAAACTGTAGATACGAGTACATTATCCAAAATCGGAATGGTTACACATTTATACATACGATCTCTGCAAAAAAAAATAAAAAAAATAATAATAATAATAATAATAATATTAATAATAATAATATACTGTAACAGGTATTTACTTTGTTTTTATTTAAACTCTCCTTCCTGACATACAAATAGGTAACTGATAATTAATAAATGATTTATAGAACACAAAACGTAGGCTACCTACAACGTGGATTATTGGTTATGACTAAGTTGTGATTTTCTCTTGGTCTTTAGGGTATTTGAAGAACGACAAATTCGAGATTTAAACTTGTTGTTACTGCAATTTTCGTCATTGCACACATTGCCTTTATTCCGACGATGATTAAAACGTTATTATAACATCTCGCATCCCTTTGAAGCACGTGGTGACTGAACGAGACTGTATCAACCACAGTCTAATAGATACAGTCGCGCAACTTCAACACTTTTTTTGCCAACATTCGCGACACTAGCGCCCAAGCGGCAGGCAAGGCACTGGTCATAGGGGTGATACAGCCAGCACGTGCTTTAAAGGGATGCGAGATGTTATAATAACGTTTTAATCATGCGTCGGAATAAAGGCAATGTGTGCAATGACGAAAACTGCAGTAACAACAAGTTTAAATCTCCGAATTTGTCGTTCTTCAGATTCCCTAAAGACCAAGAGAAAATCATAACTCAGCCATAACCAATAATCCACGTTGTAGGTAGCCTACGTATTGTGTTCTATAAAACATTTATTATTTATCAGTTACCTATTTGTATGTCAGGAAGGACAGTTTAGCCTAAATAAAAACAAAGTAAATACCTGTTACAGTGTATTATTTTTTGCAGAGATCATATGTGTAAATGTGTAACCATTCCGATTTTGGATAATATATCTACAGTTTTTAATGCAAGTAATTCCATAATTTTTGTATTCGTGTTTTTTTCTTTATATTTTTCAAAAGTTGAATGTTATATAGCATTCAAGTAGGTATCATGGTGTTAATTTTGCAAGATTTCATGGAGTATGTAATCCTTTTGCAAAATATTCACTTCTTGAATAAATCCAGACTGTGTCGATAAATTTCTGATGTGTTGGTGTAGATTCATGTGGAAGACGTATTAAGTTCTCAAGAAACAAAAGAGCCTTTTTAAATTTAATATAAAAAGCAATCTTTTCTGTAATAATTTGCATGACTGTTATTGGTGTTGATTTTACATTCCCAGTGATTATTTGAGCCGTTCAGTGCAGAAATGGTGTAAGTCAAAATCAGGTAATGAGGTTTACAGTAAAAATTCTGTAAAATACAGCGCAAAGTAGCAATTAATATATCCTTCGTGCTATTCACTGACTATTAATAGTTTAAATAAATTCAATATTAACTGCCACTTTGCGCTCTATTTTACAGAATGTTTACTTTAACCCCTCATTACCCATTTTTGACTTACATCACTTCTGCTCTGAAAATAAAATTAGGCCTACATTTTCTGAGTTAATTGAAGTTACAATTTTTTCAACAAAATTGTGTGTTCATTTATTTGTTCTCACCTACGTCATATTAACAGTAAGTGCATGTAAATTACGTATTATATAGGTAGGATAAGTTAAAATTAGGCATTATGTGTGAAAACTGGAAATGTAATGTAAAATGCGGTAAACTTGGCATAAAAATTTAAACCATACATCAGCACTATTTGTGACTCAAAATAATAAAGGAAATACCGGTTTTTAAGAAATGGAAAAATAATGAACTTCATATTAATGTTTAAATCCTCCCCTTTTCTTTATTTTCAAGTTTATCTCAGCGGCCGAGTTTACCCCAATTTGCGGTATGCAAAATCGTTAATTTCTCAGGAAATAGGGAGAAGAGTTCACCACGCGATATGCCCTACAATTTTGAAGCTACTAATTTTTACTCTTCTCACAGGAAATACAAAATTCCAATGATTCATAAATATATTTAGGAATGAATTGAATTAACCGACCACGCACGAACAATTATATTATTTCAAACCATGATACGTGATCAGGGCCATGATTCAGTTGTAAAGAGCAGAAAGAATTACGTTTATTCCCAGCTTCTGAAACTTGTACGTTAACTGCGTGTGAAATTCTTCCAGGATTCTAAAGTAGAATTAATAAGAACCATATACACTTATTGTATAGCATAAAAATATAAAATAAATTACGCAAAACCCATTTTCTGATGTGTTATCATATGTCGTGTGCACACTTTTAACTTGCCTGCCGCTAGAGGGCTACTGTCGCGGCAGCTGTCAAATGTTGGCATATTTTATGCGTATGAGTTGCGTGACTGTATCTATTAGACTGTGGTATCAACCCTATGACCAGTGCCTTGCCTGCCGCTTGGGCGCTAGTGTCGCGAATGTTGGCAGAAAAAGTGTTGAAGCTGCGTGACTGTATGTATTAGAATGTGATTATACTTTACTGTAACAAAAAAACTGAAAGCGTGTTTTGTCATATTTCACCCACGTTACAAGCATGGAGGTAAAGGTTGTTTACTAAAGATAGGGCCTACTTTCATTCTATATCTTATGTTATAGTAAATAGTTTTGCAACGTGTAGAGACTGGGAAAACAATTTAATAAAATCATCCGAATCATACTCGTTCATTTTATAGGCAATCTTGCAGGTCGCATTTAAAAGAACCTAGGAATATTGACATTTTCTTCAGTATATTTGCTAGGACTTCTTGTCATACTACATGACAATTTTGCTTAGGTTATTCTTTTAAGCATTCTTTCTGGGAATAGCTCAAGTATTTTAAATTTAGCGTACATAAGTTTAGATTAAGTTCCTAGTACGTATTTAACGAAATACTAGGTTTTTCCACTTCAGTTTAACTGATTTATGCAAACGAAATTAAGACAGCCATCGATTCTAATGTCAGTTATCACCACGCCCACTTTGTTTTGGGCGCATAAGTTCATTACCGACGGTCGTTCAATTTTCTTCAAACATGGCGGCGCAATGACCACTCTATACCTGACGCGAGAAACATTTTCTCACCATAGACATATTAAATAAGCACGGTTCTCACGCGGTCGATGATCCTGCCCTGAGCCTCTCGTCTTCACAGCGAGTGCATGTGTACTTGAAAATGTACAAGTTACGAAATGTTGCGTCCAGTAGGCCGTGACTAAGAGTATAAATATAACGATTATGACACGGAGATATCATCGTACTCCGAATCTCACCGGTCCGGTGGAATCAATGACGTCACATTGCAGCGAAATAAGGAACAAAACTGCTGGAGGGATCGATGGCTGTGATGACTACTGTACAAGTTGTTGTCTTTGCTACGCTAGCAAAATTTTCGTACTCCCATCTCGTTCAAACAAAAGATAGCATAAAAAATTTATTTCTTGAATGACATGTTCGCTCATAAGCCATTAACTTATTGTTTTTACGTTGTGCTCATTACACACAATACAGCAGAACTAAAGCAGAACACACCGCCATGACACAACTGTGTACGATGTCATTCGTCTGCTAATTCCAAGCCCCTACAGTCTCGGCTGCGCGGAACGAGGAAACCGGGGCAAATTAAACGCTGCGCTTGCCGCCATGATGTAGGAGAACAGACGCATAATAACAGTACGTAAATCACACAATTTAACGCTGTGATGATCTAAAATTGACAGATTATGCCCATTTTCGACGTTTAACCTAAAATTAGGACGAAATAAATATATTCAAAGTTTCATTGATATGGGTCAGAACATTAAAGGAAAGAAAATACGTACGCAGCAATTGATAGAAAACATGCTCATACATCCATAAATAGGCCTACATAATACACATTATAGAATGTATAATTTTACGATAATCAGCATATTGTTTGGTTTCAGAGAATCGAAAATTATATTAACATACATTACTCTTAGATCACAAGACGTAAATACATGCACCTTGATTACACAAGTTCTTATTATAATCAAATTCTTAAGTGAAATAAATATGTGATAATCAGTATAGACCTGCTGTTAAGTTTTAGAGAATCGAAAATTATATTACCGGTATTTTTAGACCACAGGACATAAGTAACCACACAAAATATAATGCGCAAAGGTAACAAAATTACATAGCATTTATAAGTCATTCTTGAATTAATAAAGGGAATGCTATCAATTATAAAAAGTAGCCTACCGGTACATACATTGCAATTAATAGGTAACATGAAGACCTAAAAACTAAACATAATTACATTATGTAAAAAAACATACCGTACTTTTTATGAGTGGATTTCTTTACATTATATCTGCAAAAACAAAACAACAACAAAAATTGCTGTGCAAATGACAGCATACACCACTCTCACATATAAAGTAATTTTAATGGCCTACAGGGTGGTGTCACAACCTAAAAAAAACAACCTCTATTAAGTTACAAAATCTGCTACAATGTAATATTAAATGTTTAAATATTTATACACTTACTTAGGTAGATCATATTTATTTGCTGTTAAACGCCAAAAGATGGTTGAACAGAAAATAATAACTTTTCTCTCCTTCCCCCTCCTAGAATCCTATTAGTGATATTTAGTTCCCACAGGAAATCATGTATTCATTTCCTTACATCTGAAACATAGCATGTTCTCCAACAAGATCAAACCCACGGCTGGCTAATTTATTAGTCTAGTTAGGCCTCTACATATTGATCATGAACACTGAATCATAAGTCCACAAAGTAGGCTTAGCTATTATAGCCATTTATTTATTTATTTACTTAATTATCCACCTATAGATTTTGAATCGATTTTTATTATCTTGTATATAAATTAATTTACATAATAAAAACAAAAAGTAATCTTTCCACTAATATGTTTAATATCTGATGTGTAGTTCTAAATAATTCACTCAGTGGGATTTCTCTACAGTCTGATATACTTGTACTAACAATTAAGTATTCTTTATTGTCGTAAACTACTGATCGATTTTTAATGATATTGATAGTGTAACAACAGAGATAATATATCGTACCTCTTGCAAATGGCTTGGAAAATTAAACAGGGATGGTACAGCACCATCTTTCAAAATTCTATTGCCATTACTTTTCCAAAAATCTGTGTCTTTAAAATGAGCCGAACACAATTTTACGTTAGGTGAAGGCACAAATTTATTTCTTTTATTAGCAACAAGCTACTTTGCAAGTAGCTCGGGCTTCGTGTTTACCGCTGTTTCTACCTATTTAATGGCGGCGTAAACATGCGCAGACTGGTTTCAATTCTGGACAGCACACCAGCGCTCCGTGTGAGTCTAGTATACTATATAAAGTCTTTGGCTAATAACCAATCACATTCACTGACGGCGGCTGATGGAGACTGCCACTACCTCTGCAAATTGATGGCACCGATGGAGCATCAATGACGTGATGCCATCGGATTGCTCACCGTTGAGATTCGGAATACGCTCGTGCAAACCTATAACGGCTTTGGTATAAACGTCCTGTCCCGATCCAAGGCTTGTCAACTCTAAAGTTAAAAAGTCTTGGTCCCGATCCACTCCTAAACCCCTATTTCCACTCTTTCCCGCTAGAGTTTCTGGTGAGCTTGTAGGGGAAAAGTGGAAGGGGACGTGGGCGGAGCTTTGCGTTCGCTATATTGCGATTTTCCCAGAAAATATTATTCAATTGCACCTACATATCCATGAGGTAATGTCCTGACCCTACCCGGCAAAACACGCCTCTTTCTGTCTTCAGGTCCACACCTGTGGAGTAACGGTTAGCGCGTCTAGTCGTGAAACCAGGTGGCCCGGGTTCGATGCCTGGTTGAGGTTTTTCCGGGGTTTTCCCACAACCCAATATGAGCAAATGCTGGAAAACTTTCGGTGTTGGACCGCTGACTCATTTCACCGGCATTATCACCTTCATCTCACTCAGACACTAAATAACCTAAGATGTTGATAATTCCTGGGAAAGACAGCTGTACAATCTACTGTAAGGGGACACAAATCCTACATTGAACAAAATTCCATGTAAATTCTAGTTACATATTATGTTAGTGAACTTACTAATAGGTGCATCTCTTTTTAATATTCTGTGTGGTTACAAACATATTTAATTTCTTTACTACAACTGCTAAATAATTAATTAAAGTTGCTGTTATTATGATATTTAATTTATTTGATAAGTCTCACTTGAACTTTAAAACAAAACTGATAGAGGTATAAACATAACAATGTACAGGACTCCACACAACAATACAATCAATTATTCGCAGTATCAACTTACAAGTTATTATTGAATTGTTTATAGAAGCTGTAAGTGTCGGGCCTCAGCAATCTGCACATTCTGAATCAGCACCATCATGTAGTACAGTGTCTTCACCCAAACCACCGCCCTCAAAGAAAGCTAAACACGATTTTTCTGAAACTGAAAAAAACTAAAAGCCTTACCAACATAGAACTACAAAGACTAGTACTGTTGAAACAATATAAATTAACAAAACTTCTACCTGAGAGAGAACGATTACTGATTGAAACACTTAATAGTAAGGAAGGCCTACGTCACACTACACCTCACAACAATGAAAATGAAATCTGTCTTGAAAATGATGAAAGTTTTAATTTTTATGTTTTAAATTGCGGGACTGTACACTGTACTATTTTTCCATACTATTACGTCGTGTTTGTTCGTAAGGGTAGTAATTACACTTGCATCATGATCTATTTTAGTAAAGTAGGTTAACTTACATGTTATATAAATGGCGTTACTCTGAAGTAGGCCTACTTAAATAATTTACCAGTATCACATCATATTTTGGGTGTGTTATAAAATATTTTTCTACAAAATATAAGCAAATAAAATTCCTATATACTATAAAGTCTAAACTAAATATTACTGTTCGAAAACAAGTTAAGTAGCTAGGTACGGTAATTCAATTTGTCATTTTCTCTCATACTTTAGTTTTATGTAAGTAAAAAGTATATTTCAATTATATTTTAGTAAATTCTAGTTACATATTATGTTAGTGAACTTACTAATAGGTGCATCTCTTTTTAATATTCTGTGTGGTTACAAACATATTTAATTAATTTCTTTAGCAAAATATACAACTATAAAATGTGAAATTAAACGGAAATTAAATTCTAGTGTTCATCACAAGTAATTTCAGCCATAATCACAAGGATTATTTACAGTCCACGATTTTCTACTGTAAGAGCAATTTCTTCCCTCCTTTCACGTCCTGCACCTAAAATTTCTCTTTCATTCACTTGTTCCTCTTCACCATTCTCTTCCACACTCACGTCACCTACGATGTCTACATCTGTGAAATCCTCATCTTGCAAATATTTTGCCACATTGTGCAGCAAAAAACAACAAACTATGATTTTTAGCACATTTGTAAGAGAGACTCTACACACGTACTGTAGAACAGGAAATCTCCTCTTCAATTGTCCAAAGCAACGCTCTATCACCTCTCTCTCTTCTTTCAGCAATCTGTTGAATATTCTATGTTTATCTTCTACTGGGTTTCGGTATGGTGTCATTAACCAGGGTTCTAAGCCGTAACCTTCGTCATCAAGCAGAACAGTGTTCTGTGCCTCCTTATAACCTCATGAATAGTCGAATTTTTCCATATCTTACTATCATGCACCGACCCAGGCCAATCAACTACAATAAAAACCATTCTTTTGCATTACAAGTGTCTTGGACGTTAGTGCTTGGATATCCCTTTCTGTTTATATAGTCATCACCGTGATCTCCAGGTTTTGGAATGCGCACATGCGTACAGTCCAATATACCAATCGCACTTGGAAACTTGTATGTGTCCAACCATTCAATTTTAGCAGCAGCTATGTCATCTGCTGTTGAAGGAAATCTAATCCATGTATCAGATTTCTGCATAATCATATCAGCCACGCCATTAATTGTATTACAAACTGTACTTCGGTGAACACCTACGTCTTCTGCTATACCAGACTGAAAGCCGGGGTCAGCCAGGTATCTCAAAAATATTTTCATTCTCTTTTCCATCGTCAGAGCACCTCCTCTTGTTTTATGAGTTTATCCCAAGAAATGGGATGCAATCCACTTCACATTTTCTTTGTTGAATCTGTGTAAAGCCTCATAATCTTGTATTGGAGGAGAACGGCGCATTGGGCCGAGTGAATAAAACTAGAGCATTTGAGCATAAGCACGAGATTGGAGCATGAGGATGTGATAGTGAGCAAAGGGTTGGAGCATGAGGATAAGCCTCTGTTAATGTGAATAAAAATTACCTTATGCTCCAATCCTGTGCTTCTAATTTATGAGCACGTGCTCCCGTCAGTCACATATATGGACGGCTAAGCTGTAGTGTTCCGCATTGTTGGCCGTGTCGGCATCCCTTTAATCTTAATGCAGGTGTCATTATTATTAACTGCATAGAACCAAAATTTATTTCATTCGTATCTGTAAGTGGATAAAAGTGAGACGGATTCTCTGATGGAGAAAGTGAAACGTCTTTATCTATTGAGAGAACAAAAATATTTCTGTTTCAACACTAAGCAAATATCTGAATATTCTCCTGAAGTCGCAGGTACCAGATGCAAAAAATATTAAAAATGCAGCTATTCAGAAAATATAGAAGCTACCTATATGAAATTAATTTCGGAACATCTATCACATCTAAAGAATTGCTAAAAAAATCAAGAACATCAAAACAAGATTTAAAAAGAAAACTGATCTTAACAGAACGGGAAATAAGGCAATAGTCCTGAATTCCTGGAAAAGACAGCTGTACAATCTACTACAAGGGGACACAAATCCTACATTGAACAAAATTCCATGTAGACCTACTGCCTTTACTGCAACTGCTAAATAATTAATTAAAGTTGCTGCTATTATGATATTTAATTTATTTGATAAGTCTCACTTGAACTTTAAAACAAAACTGATGGAGGTATAAACATAACAAGGTACAGGACTCCACACAACAATACAATCAATTCTTCGCAGTATCACCTTACAAGTTATTATTGAATTGTTTATAGAAGCTGTAAGTGTCGGGCCTCAGCAATCTGCACATTCTGAATCAGCACCATCATGTAGTACAGTGTCTTCACCCAAACCACCGCCCTCAAAGAAAGCTAAACACGATTTTTCTGAAACTGAAAAAAACTAAAAGCCTTACCAACATAGAACTACAAAGACTAGTACTGTTGAAACAATATAAATTAACAAAACTTCTGCCTGAGAGAGAACGATTACTGATTGAAAGACTTAATAGTAAGGAAGACCTACGTCACACTACACCTCACAACAATGAAAATGAAATCTGTCTTGAAAATGATGAAAGTTTTAATTTTTATATTTTAAATTGCGGGACTGTACACTTTACTATTTTTCCATACTATTACGTCGTGTTTGTTCGTAAGGGTAGTAATTACACTTGCATCATGATCTTTTTTATTAAGGTAGGTTAACTTACATGTTATATAAATGGCGTTAGTCTGAAGTAGGCCTACTTAAATAATTTACGAGTATCACATCATATTTTGGGTGTGTTATAAAATATTTTTCTACAAAATATAAGCAAATAAAATTCCTATATACTATAAAGTCTAAACTAAATATTAACTGTTCGAAAACAAGTTAAGTAGCTAGGTACGGTAATTCAATTTGTCATTTTCTCTCATACTTTAGTTTTATGTAAGTAAAAAGTATATTTCAATTATATTTTAGTAAATTCTAGTTACATATTATGTTAGTGAACTTACTAGTAGGTGCATCTCTTTTTAATATTCTGTGTGGTTACAAACATATTTAATTAATTTCTTTAGCAAAATACACAACTATAAAATATGAAATTAAACGGAAATTAAATTCTAGTGTTCATCACAAGTAATTTCAGCCATAATCACAAGGATTATTTACAGTCCATGATTTTCTACTGTAAGAGCAATTTCTTCCCTCCTTTCACGTCCTGCACCTAAAATTTCTCTTTCATTCACTTGTTCCTCTTCACCATTCTCCTCCACACCCACGTCACCTACGATGTCTACATCTGTGAAATCCTCATCTTGCAAATATTTTGCCACATTGTGCAACAAAAAACAACAAACTATGATTTTAGGCACATTTATAAGAGAGACTCTGCACACGTACTGTAGAACAGGAAATCTCCTCTTCAATTGTCCAAAGCAACGCTCTATCACAACTCTCTCTTCTTTCAGCAATCTGTTGAATATTCTATGTTTATCTTCTACTGGGTTTCGGTATGGTGTCATTAACCAGGGTTCTAAGCCGTAACCTTCGTCACCAAGCAGAACAGGGTTTCTGTGCCTCCTTATAACCTCATGAATAGTCGAATTTTTCCATATCTTACTATCATGCACCGACCCAGGCCAATCAACTACAATACTTGTAAACCATTCTTTTGCATTACAAGTGGCTTGGACGTTAATGCTCGGATATCCCTTTCTGTTTATATACTCATCACCGTGATCTCCAGGTTTTGGAATGCGCACATGCGTACAGTCCAGTACACCAATCGCACTTGGAAACTTGTATGTGTCCAACCATTCAATTTTAGCAGCAGCTATGTCATCTGCTGTTGAAAGGAATCTAATCCATGTATCAGATTTCTGCATAATCATATCAGCCACGCCATTAATTGTCTTACAAACTGTGCTTCGATGAACGCCTACCTCTTCTGCTATACCAGACTGAAAGCCGGGGTCAGCCAGGTATCTCAAAAATATTTTCATTCTCTGTTCCATCGTCAGAGCACCTCCTCTTGTTTCTTGAGTTTCTCCCAAGAAATGGGATGCAATCACTTCACATTTTCTTTGTTGAATCTGTGTAAAGCCTTATAATCTTGTATTGGAGGAGAACGGCGCATTTTGTACCGTTTCTCATGGCGTATATTAATAGGCAACTGTGCCATGATCTGCTCTGTAGTTAGGTGAGTCTGCTACTGACCAGACTTACAGTTTTCAGAAGCTTTTGCTCATTCCCTGAAGCAAATCCATCACTTTATTCACATTATTTTTCTAATCAAAGAGCAATTGATCCCACGGTAAGCACTTGCTCACGTCTGCTGTTGCATCACCATGAGCAGGAGGCTGGGCTCTTTTTTATTCAACATATTGGAAGCATTTCATCCAAAATAGCGAAGTAAAAGAACTTGCTCAGCTTTATTCACTCGGCCCATTTTATACCGTTTCTCATGGCGTATATTAATAGGCAACTGTGCAATGATCTGCTCTGTAGTCTGGTGAGTCTGCTACTGACCAGACTTACAGTTTTCAGAAGCTTTTGCTCATTCCCTGAAGCGAATCCATCACTTTATTCACATTATTTTCCTAATCAAAGAGCAATTGATCCCACGGTAAGCACTTGCTCACGTCTGCTGTTGCATCACCATGAGCAGGAGGCTGGGATCTTTTTTATTCAACATATTGGAAGCATTTCATCCAAAATAGCGAAGTAAAAGGACTTGCTCAACTTTATTCACTCGGCCCATTATTATAGTTGATATGAAGTGATGTGCTTTGTAAATAGTGTAAAATGGTAGTTTTCTGTGCAGCGTACAACTGCTTAGAGGGCCAGGAATTTCTTTTCACAAGTAAGTACATAAGCTTTAAAATAATAAAATTGAATTCTGGAGGCTACATTGAAACTGTAACATATGTATATCTTAGATACCGTAGTTGAAAAAGTTTATAATTAGGCAACAATCTATCTTTACAGGTTCCCTTTGACGAAGCCCGAGCTACTTGCTAAGTGGCTTGTTGCTATTAAAAGAGATAAATTTGTGCCTTCACCTTTTGTAACGAGCTTATTTAAAATTACTTTATATTTGTGAGTGATCTATGCTGTCATCTGCACAGCAATTTTTGTTGTTGTTTTGTTTTTGCAGATATTCCTGTGCCGTTTTATTATCGGCACCTGTTTTTTTTTTATTCATTTTCTTTCTTATTCCTTATTCATGTTATTTCCTTTTTAGTTACCCTTCTTCTTCATAGATGGCGTTGTTCTATCCACCATTTTAGGTCTACTTCTTCCTTTTCATAGATGGCGCTGTTCTATCCGCCATTTTAGGTCTTATTCTTTTTATGTATAAGGAGCGAGTTTATTTATCACGTGATTTTGGTTTTTGATTTTCATTGGTTCTCTGGGATTAGCGTCCGTTTTCCGGCAGGAACGGTTGACGCGTCTTAGAGTCTTGGAACGACGCTCGAGGAGAGAGGTTGTGTTGTTGGTCAGCCATTGGGGGCTGGGGTTTAGTTTAGCAGTGGCTTGTGATGGAATAACGGATAACTTGGTCTCAGGAGAGACGTGAACTGCTGCAGTTACAACTCGATCTGGGATGGTCGCTAACTACATATAGTCGTGCCCTGGCTGTGGAGTATTGGAATTCTTTGATGATGGCTGTATGATGGTTTGAGGAAGACCATTGTTGCGTGATTTCGAGATAGGCCCAACCACGATTGTAACAGGTTTTTCTCCATTCGTGATTGTATGTTTCTTTTCATTAATATATGTGTATTTACGTTCATACACGTTATTACGTAATTTGCATTTTTTTTAGTGTCCGCTGACATTCGTCAGTTGTATATTTCCTATTAGTTTGTTGTTCTTGCTTGTTATATTGCTACTTCCTACGATATTCATTAAGGATAGGATTGTGAATCAGTTTTATTTACACTTGATTTCTTTTAATACAGATTATGCGGCTATTGTGTGTAATGGCGAATGTCAGTTGAGCGTAGATTAATTGGCAAGCCAGTCCCGAAGGATCAGTAGATATATAGTTCGGTTATATTCAGCTTCATCCATCTTGTCTGTTTTCTCATGGAGATGTCCCCTTTGTGCACCATAATTACTAAGCCTCCCTTTACATAAACATATAAATTTATTTCTCTAATCTTAGGCAATTTTTAAAATCTCTAAAACATTGTTGTTTCTTTTGTTTATATTCTTATTACCGGAATTGTAACATAATGAATGTTATCAGGTAATTTATTACTTGTGCGAAGTGTTTTATTTGTTTCCCCTCACCTTCACGAGACAATCGACCCTATTGTACGGCAGGGTTAAATTACATAATTAAATTTAAACAGAGGCAGGCCGTTTCATTTCTAGTGCATTATTTTTCACGGGGGTTATAAATGCATATAGTTCACATACAAATAACACTTTTATATTTTGCCGGATATATTATTAAAAAGGCAAGAAATGTCATCTTATTGATATTACATATTGCATAAAATTACGTACTATCACTCTGCAAGTAAAGATATATATATATATATATATATATATATATATATATATATATATATATATTAAAAGAACAATATATTATGTAAAGAAATCCACTCATAAAAAGTATGTTTTTTTCTATTTTGCTTAATGTGATTATGTTTAGTTTTTAGGTCTTCATGTTACCTATTATTTGCAATGTATTAGGTACCGGTAGGCTACTATTTATAATTGATAGCATTCCATTTATTAATTGAAGAATGTAATTTTGCTACATTTGCGCGTTATATTTTGCGTGGTTACTTATATCCTGTGGTCTAAAAGTACCGGTAATATAATTTTCGATTCTCTAAAACTTTACAACAGGTCTATACTGATTATCACATATTTATTTCACTTAAGAATTTGATTATAATAAGAACTTATGTAATCAAGGTGCATGTATTTACGTCTTGTGATCTAAGAGTAATATATATTGTAACTTTTATACAAAACAAGAATGTAACTTTTATTCAAAACAACACTAATCACTTTCTATAATGGAATGTAAACACTCCCGTGAACAATGGGATTTCCACTCCACACAGTAACACAGTATTCGTTATTGCACTCCACAGACTACAATGACAATTTACTTGAATTATTGAGAACAATGTACTGCTAATCTTAACTAATGTTCACAAAGCACTATTTACAAATCAGAACTGTCAGTTCTCAGTCCTCTGTTAGTTTGCCTTAGCTAGATCTTCTAGGTCAGTCACTCGAGTTCACAGTATCTCGAACCCCAGACCTTCAGAGACAGTCCACTGAACTTCGAACTCAGGTCCCCAACTGCAGTCCATTGCATTCGAACTCAGGACTTCGGACGCTCACACAGCTGCGGACACACTCAAGTCGAACTCCGGTCTCGAAGCTGGCTTCACTGCTACACAAGACTGGCTGGCTTGCTGTCCAACGACTGCAACAACAACTGCCCTCAGCTCACTTGCGTCTCTTCTTTTATGACTAAACTTCTGGAGAGTACGATTTCGCGATCAATCGACAGATGCCTAGAAGATGGCACCTCTCGAATTCTCTGGATTTCTCCCCTCACTGCCGCGGTCGCCGTCTCTCCTCTCATCTCTACGCCGTCGCACATGCCCCAGGAATCAGATGCGCGCGCATCTTCATTTGCCGCGTCGCCCGATCCTTCAACGTGCGCTCCTGCCCTCTGTGGGACGCGTGATCGAGTCTCGACGGGGCTGTCACAATATCAATATAATTTTCGATTCTCTGAAACCTAACAATATGCTGATTAACGTAAAATTATACATTCTATAATGTTTATAATTGAAGCGGTCAGTGGAATAAGGGCCGAAGTCCAAGTTTTGCCGAAAATGGTTTTTTGAGTGCTATTTACTCCTAAAGGCAAGGCGCACATTATTCACTATTAAAATGACCGATATCCATGCCCGTTATTATATTACAGCGGCTTAAAAATTTCAATTCATGGAACAAGGTCCGATGTCCGGGACTTCGGACATTATTGTATTGGCTGAGCTACGAGCATGATTCGGAGTGTGTCTCATAGAGGTGCTGCAGGTGGAAAAGTGGATATCCCAAGTGAATGGATTGAACTTGTTAAACTTCACTTCCAAGTTGTTGAAATGACACACACTGTTTTCAAAGACTTTGATGGGTATTTCACACAGTTTTTCAAGAAAAGCGCATCTCAAAATGGTGAAGTGTTTCAGGTATCAAAATACAAGATTTTCCCATACCATGATTTGCACAAACACCAGGTAGAGGTCAGTAAATTAATGAGCGGAATGGTCATGAGCAGCTTCCGTCTCCTTAAGAATAACGTGGCTCCCAACCTCAATGTACCAGAGCTGTATCACGTGCAGTTACCTGTTAAAAGTGCAAAATTACGTGATGTATCTATTCACTCATTCATTCGTAGTGTTCTGCCCAAGGGCAGGTCTTTCACTGCAAACCCAGCATTCTCCAGTCTTTTCTATTTTCTGCCTTCCTCTTTGTCTCTTCATATGACCCATATATCTTAATGTCGTCTATCATCTGATATCTTCTTCTGTCCCAAACTCTTCTCCCGTTCACCATTCCTTCCAGAGCATCTTTCAGAAGGCAGTTTCTTCTCAACCAGTGAACCAGCCAATTACTTTTTCTCTTTCTGATCAGTTTCAGCATCATTCTTTCTTCACTTATTCTTTCCAACACAGCTTCGTTTCTTATTCTCTCTATCCATTTCACATGCTCCATCCTTTTCCATATCTAAATGCTTCTAGTCGCTTTCTTGACTTCGTCGTAATGTCCATGTTTCTGCCCCATATAATGCTACACTCCACACAAAGCACTTCACTAGTCTCTCCCTTAGTTATTTCTCCAGAGCTTCGCAGAAGATGCTTCCTTTTCCATAAAAAGCTTCCTTTACCAATGCTAATCTCCTTTTGACTTTATGGCAGCAGCTCATGTTACTGCTTATAGTACATCCCAAGTATCTGAAGTGGACTCTACTGCCTCATTTAGAATTTGCAAGTTTACCTTCTTTACTTTTCTTCATATGACCATTATCTTCGTCTTATTTGCATTTATCTTCATCCCATTCTGCTCACAGTTGTCATTTAGCTCCAGCAGCAAATCCCTTAGTATCATCTTCTCTTCTGCTAACATCGCTATATCATTAGCAAATCTTATACACTTTATTCTTTTTCCTCCTCCTATCACTCCTTCCATTTATGTATCTAAACTCCTGAAATATCTATGAGAGAATGCACAGTAGTACTTGCAGAGTATTAAGGGTGAGGAAGGTAACAGAACTCAGAATGTTGGCAGTGACTAAGGACAGAAAGCAGTTGTTCATTATGTTGAAATAATTTCTTTATTGTAAGTATTATTATTATTATTATTATTATTATTATTATTATTATTATTATTATTATTCATATTGGTGTCATATCCTTTTTTTCTAGACAATTAGCTCAAGTGATATGTATATTCTGAAAATATAAGTCATTCAATAAATAAAATTCACTATTTCAGATTATTGTGCTTGTCTTTTACACTTGCGTAGTAAAACAATGTAATAAGGACCGAAGTCCACCACTTATCATCCTATTTATTACCCATACTATTAAATTCATACGTGTGTGTTAATTATCAGTCAGAATGGTGCACTATGACTTACACCTGTGGAAATTTTGGTTAGTGTTGGTCTAATGATTTAGAAGATGTGATGTTTTTTTCGTCTCCTGAAAAATTTACTTCTCTGGACTTCGGTCCTTATTCCACTAACCGATTCAATTATTGTGTAGGCCTATTTATGGATGTATGAGCATGTTTTCTATCAATTGCTTTAATGCTCTGACCCATATCAATGAAACTTTGAATATATTTATTTCGTCCTACTTTTATGTTAAACGTCGAAAATCTGTCAATTTTAGATCATCACAGCGTTAAATTGTGTGATTTGCGTCCGCTCTCCAACATCATGGCGGCAAGCGCAGCGTTCAATTTTCCCAGGTTTCCTCGTTCCACGCAGCCGAGACTGTAGGGGCTTGATACATACATATACATACATACATCTGTCCTCAGATATCAGGGCCAGTTTACATTCCGTGATTGTGTACAGGGTATGGTTCTTTGAGCGGATGAGATATTGCTTTAGTACATACAGGAACCGATTTTCGAAGAGACACTTTTTGTAGTCTTCGAAAGTAATAAGTCTATCTGTGTCGTCAAATCAGAGGCGGCTCCTCAGGGCAGGCAGGGTAGGCTAAGCCTACCTCAACACATTTAGAAAAACCTAAAAGTGGATATTTATTAACTACCCCAACACATTTGGAAAACCTTATATAATTATATACTCTTGTCTAGGTGCTTAGAAATTCTTCAATTAACTATGAATGGGATTTTTTGAGGGTTAGTTGGACGTTGCTTACTACTGGCAGTTCGATTTATGCGACAAGAATACACTGGACAGTTCACGATGCGTCAGAAGCAAGAGGAGTACTCCTCTTGGTCAGAAGGTAGGCAGAAGCGAAGTTAGCCGACCTTCCACGTAACTTCAAAGCTGGCCCTGGAGTAAGCATTAAAAGAGATCGCTATTCTAAATGCTTTCTTAGCGCATGCGTTCTATGCTTAAGCCAGCGCGCTAAAGTTCTGCCTGCCTTAACGAGAACCCACGAGCATTATCGAACACCTACGATTTGCGAAATTTCTGTTTGAAAGTTTCACGAGTTGGAACGTAGATTGTTACGAGTAGTATAACAGTTTTTAAACAGTGTGTTTTAAAAGATGTTTTTTTAACAGTGTATTTTAGAAAATGTGATTTTTGCAAGTACGTACTGTATATTAATGTTACGTATATTTGGTGATTTATAGTTAATGTAAGTGATAACAATAATATTATATTATGACTGATATAATAAGTAAAGTGTTACGTTGTCCGTTTTCGCATCGTAATGACATTGAAAAGAGAAGTATTTTGGACAATGGACGACCCACTCCTGCATTAAGCTCTATTGTTCATAAAGTCAGTGCTAAAGGTGCAAGAAAATTTAATCCTTCATGGTATGAATGGAAATATAAAAATTGGAGGTTTATCTTTCGAACAGGTGGAAAAATTCAAATATCTTGGAGCAACAGTAACAAATATAAATGATACTCGGGAGGAAATTACACACAGAATAAATATGGGAAATGCCTGTTATTATTCGATTGAGAAGCTTTTGTCATCTAGTCTGCTGTCAAAAAATCTGAAAGTTAGAATTTATAAAACAGTTATATTACCGGTTGTTCTGTATGGTAGTGAAACTTGGACTCTCACTTTGAGAGAGGAACATAGGTTAAGGGTGTTTGAGAATAAGGTGCTTAGGAAAATATTTGGGGCTAAGAAGGATGAAGTTACAGGAGAATGGAGAAAGTTACACAGAACTGCATGCATTGTATTCTTCACCTGACATAATTAGGAACATTAAATCCAGGCGTTTGAGATGGGCAGGGCATGTAGCACGTATGGGCGAATCCAGTAATGCATATAGTGTGTTAGTTGGGAGGCCGGAGGAAAAAAGACATTTGGGGAGGTCGAGACGTAGATGGGAGAATAATATTAAAATGGATTTGAGGGAGGTGGGATATGATGATAGAGACTGGATTAACCGTGCACAGTGTAGGGACCGATGGCGGGCTTATGTGAGGGCGGCAATGAACCTGCGGATTCTTTAAAAGCTATTTGTAAGTAAGTAAGTATGGTATGGTATGAAACACATAAATGGCTAACAGGAAGTGAAGTTAAAGCTAAGCTGTAGGTGGTCACGTTTGTTATTGTAATCTAAAGAAGGTACTTGGAATCAGATCATATTTGTAACTCGGTAAGTCTAAAGAGACTTGAAAATAATTTGAATCCAATTTCGGAAATGTTGTCTGAACAACAAGGGTTGCAAGACAACAGTATAACAATAAACTAGAAAAAACCGACAAATTATGAGACGGCTCATTGATGTAACAGTATTGTTATGTAAGCAAGAGTTAAGTTTTCGGGGGGCATGATGAACGCGAGCTGTCATTGAATCGCGGGAATTACATAAAAATGTTCTGTAAATTTTGCCTACCCTGAACATTTGACTACGAGCCGCCACTGCGTCAAATGCAGACGCATTCCTCATTCCCTTGTGTCTCATTAGGGAGTCGCCGACCTCGAACCTGATGGCGTACGTTTTTGCATGTAATCCCAAAATTCTGATATTGTACGATAGCCGATCTCATCCGCCCACAGACCCGGCACTTTATGCGTGCCCCCTGTACGAATGACATACCCGTCGGGTGCATTTCAAAATCCACGTAAGAAGACAGGCTTCCATTCTCGATCATTCGCTTAAGCGGGTATGCGAGGTATTCCTTAAAGTACAGAGCGAGAGAATTTGTATCGTGATACAACAGGTGCATCAGCGAATAGGGATTATAAAGAATGGACACTTCGCGTCGGTACCTTTGATGTAGCCGGACCACTGCCATCGTGATCTAGACCAGGCCGTAATGAAGGTTGTGTGACGTCACTCGATCAGTCGGGCTTTTCTATTTGAGTATACGGAGCTGAGTGAAATATATTACTTTAAAGCGTGTCGGCGCTCAATTTTAATTAGTGTAATGTGTGTATAAGACCCCTTCACACTTCTTATTGCATAATATGTTGCAGAAATAATTACAAAACTGTGTTATTTTAATGTGAACGGAGTTTTACATGGTAACATAACCTGGTTGCATCAACATTTTAAGTTTGGAATGGAAGCTATTTTGAGATTTAATAAAGAAGAATTATTTATATTGTGATTTTAATTTAGCACATCTACCTTCCTTACTTGTAGGTACAAAATTTACCACAGTCCCTCCTATGAAATTAAAGTATGTGCAGTTGTGTGTTAGATAAATACAATTCATTACAACCCAGTATAGTAGGGAACAAATAAATAATACAATTACATTTTTATTCCATGTAATATGTGCATAAGTTCCATTAATGTGTTGCATAATGTGGCAGGAATAATAAATAAAACTGTGTTATTTTTATGTGAAGAGAATTTACCATGTTAACATAACCTATCTGCGTCAACATTTTAGGCTTAAGTTGAGAACGAAAACGGTTTTGAGATTTAATAAAGAAGAATATATTTTTAGGATAAACTTCAGAACACGGTTACCGTCCTTACTTATAGGTAGAAAATTCACCACAGTCCCTCCTATGAAATGTACATACGTCATATTACTTAGTAGCGCTGAGGTATAGTTCCGGTAATTTCTGAACTGAAAACAGTTGAATTTATTTTTTGTGGAGATGCATTTGATCCTATAAGCAAGGCATATTAAAATCCTGAACGAACCGAACTAATTTGTATATGCAAGATGTATGAATACGAAGGGAACTACCTCAGCGCTAGTTTAGCCCTAGTAACATATTAAACTAATCAGACTTCAGACTGGAGTACCGTCTGAAACGAATAAATACAATTGAAGTGTAGACAAATTGCATTTATGAGTTATACGTAGCGTTATGCTTAATTATAATGCATAATTGCGAATATGGAAAAAAGGCAAGTACTGATAGAATAAACATAACCTATAACTTCAACACATTAAAATATGCGTGCGATGCAACTGAAAATTGTTGAAACGTGCATAAATGAATGTGCAAGAATTTCGTAATGAAGCATGAGTGCTTTATTTCAACTAATTACAATTCTAGATACTGTAACAGTAATGAAAACTATAGGGTATAATTTTTCGTAATATACTATATGTATCTCGTTTTTAGTTGAAATTGTGTATATTATCAAACGTCGTATTATTTACTCGTATAATGTAGGTTATTCACAAATAAAAAGGGCGCAATAATTTAAATTTAATAAGACAAATACGGTAAACTAACAATAACAGATTAGACAAGAGTAACATCGGTAACGCTGCACTTAGGCCTAATCACAACTTACTTTACATGCCAGTCAATGTTTCACTTTCAGGTATATATTATTACACATATTTAGCCTACTGTTTATAAGACCAAAATTTCACTTAACCACATAAGGGCGCAATATTTAATCGAAATAAAGGCAGGTATTACACATACGAACTTTGCCTGCAACAACGTAATTTTCACACCAAAAATAATATTATACCTTAAATTGCAAGTAAATTGTGTCTCAAGTGTCTCACAATCACTGTTTAAAATTTTACTGACGCAATTACACTGCATTTCAGAGAAATATATGTTATTCTTCATGCACTGCAACTAAGTCATATGGTTGAACGACCGCCTTTCGCGATCAGCTGTTAAGCGAGTCACGTGGTCTGCCTTACGGCCTGTATTAGATCACGATGGCAGTGGCCGGACCGATTTCAATGACCTTCAAGCCAGCTAGAGCGTCAGATTCTGCTTTCTCCCTAGAGTTGGCGCTGACATCACACCAGCTAGCAGTCGACACAGCGGAAATATAACACATACAATTAATACATCTAGGTACATTATGTACTCATATAAAATAAATTGGATCCATAAAATAATAAAACCTTCATTAACTGTAATGTCTATACTCTAGAGTTCCTTTATAATGAGAGTTGAGATGTTGACCCCAACAACAATTAAAATATGTAATGATTTGATAGCGCTGAAAATGGAAAAACAAAACTCTTACGAGAAGTAAAACCATATACCTATATCATATTATATAGAAATATTAAACGAATTCGATACTTAAATTTATAATGTATTATATTATTTTATAATATAATTTATGATATCTGAAATATAAAATATTATTATTACAACTAGTTTGTCACTGAGAAATAAGGAAAAGCTGTTAACTTGAATTTATTTGAAGCAAAGCGTTACTGGATTATGCAATAAGGTAGGCGATGTTTGGATCCTCCTGTACCAAGCCCCTACAGTCTCGGCTGCGCGAAACGAGGAAACCGGGGCAAATTGAACGCTGCGCTTGCCGCCATATTGTTGGAGAGCAGACAAATAATAGTAGTGCGTAAATCACGCAATTTAACGCTGTGATGATCTAAAATTGACATATTATGGCCATTTTCGACGTTTAACGTAAAATTAGGACGAAATAAACATATTCAAAGTTTCATTGATATGTGTTAGAACATTAAAGAAAAGAAAATACGTATGCAGCAATTTATAGAAAACATACTGATACATCCATAGATAGGCCTACACAATACACATTATAGATTGTATAATTTTACGATAATCAGCAAATTGTTAGGTTTCAGAGAATCTAAAATTATATTAACATATTAACTCTTAGATCACAAGACATAAATATATGCACCTTGATTACCGAAGTTCTTGTTATAATCAGATTCCTAAGTGAAATAAATATGCGATAATCAGTATAGACTTGTTGTTAAGTTTTAGAGAATCAAAAATGAATTATATTACCGGTACTTTTAGACCACAGGACATAGGTAATCTGGCAAAATATAATATGCGAAGGTAGCCAAATTACATTGAATTCATTCTTCAATTAATAAAGGGAATGCTATCAATTATAAAAAGTATCGGTACCTAATACATTGCAAACAATAGGTAACGTGAAGGTGAAGACCTAAAAACTAAACAATCACTTTATGCAAGATAAAAAAAAACCACATACTTTTTATGTGTGGATTTTTTACATATTGTATTTTTATTTTAAATAAATAAAATAGATATATTATCATTGCTTGCGGAGTGATGGTACATAATTTTTATGCACATATGCAATATCAATAAGATGCCATTCCTTGCTTTTGTTAATAAAATATATCCGGCAAAATGTAAAAGAGTTATTTATAGGTGAACTCTGAATCATAAATTCACAAAGGAGGCTTAGCTATTACAGCTATTTATTTATTTATTATCTGTATATTTATTTATCCATATATGGATCTTGAATGAAAGTTTATTATCTTGCAGATAAATTCATTTACATAATAAAAACAAAAAGTTATCTTTCCACTAATGTTTTAACATCTGATGTGTAAGTCTAAATAATTCACTCAGTGGGATTTCTCTACAGTCTGATATACTTGTACTAACAATTAAGTATTCTTTATTGTCGTAAACTATTGATTGATTTTTAATGATATTGATATTGTAACAACAGAGATAATATTATATCGTACCTTTTGCAAATAGCTTGGAAAATTAAACAGGGATAGTATTATCGCCGCGCTCTCATGGTTAACATTCGGCAGGTCTTTGATCGGCCTCATGCGTTCGGCAGGACTTTGAAATTTAATTGTATTATTGTTTTCAATTTCTTGTGTCGCCGCTCCAATCACTCGCCTCAATTTCAATAATGCAACCAATAAGCTGCTTCAATTATTATTAAATGACACTTACTTGTCTAATCCACGTAGACTAAACCCGAGGTTGCAATGTCTTGTGCTGAGGACGAACATTAAGGTATGTGATTAAAAATTATTATTAAAGAGTTATTATTAAGAGTTAAGAAAGCCAACGTACTCGTATATTAACAATATAACAAACTAGTGCTTATTCTTATCGAGAAAGTAGACGTGACAACGTGACGCTTATAGTGAAACCTACAGAGCAACAATCGGTCGGCAAAATTATTTTTTTTAAACCACACCGCACGTTATTGTATGATGCCGACATGTTAAGCATGAGTCCGCGGCGATAATATATCATCTTTCAAAATTATATTGCCATTACTTTCACACTATTCACTAAAAACACCCGAGACAAAACAAAGGACAAGTATGACAGTCGTGTTTACCGCTCTATTTCTACCAGTAGCATGGCGGCGTAAACATGCGCAGACTGGTTTCAATTTTGGACAGCGCACCAGCGCTCTGTGTGAGTCTAGTATACTATTATAACGTCTTTGTCCTGTACCATAATTCTATTCTCAATTATTATCCTAGCGTATGCTCGATTACACTACCTCTAGCGCTTGAAAGTGGAACTAGCCGCTGGCGCACAGAGAAACAAAACACAGGAAAATTCGCTCAGTGTCCATTCTTTATAATTCCTATTCGCTGGGTGCATCGTCTCACCAAATGTGGCTTTGAGATCGTAGTAAAACCGGTACACTTGGAGTTTAACCATTTCCAATATCGCAAAGCCGATCTGGACGGGCTTATTGAGACACACATCCCTATTCTCCATTTCGCACAGGAAGTATTCGTCAATCTGTATTAAATTCTTCGTGGACTCCTCGTCACGGGCCTGGCGTACCGTTAACTTACGGTACCTGAATGTGTTTTCTAAAGTCTTCGCATACAGACTATTATGCATTAATTTATACATGTCAGAAAGGGCCCGGTTCTCATAGTTTGCGATTCTCCTACTTATGTTCTGTTGTACGTAGGAGCGAGGTAATTCTGTGTAAATATCCATACAGCGTGCACCTTGTCGATCTTCAGTCCGTTCTGTACATAATATTTGAGTGTGAGGTTATGCACAAGATACTGCGTCTTGTTTAATAGAGTCGTGCATAACCTGTCTTCGTAGTGATGTGGGGCCAGGGGAAATTCGCGATGTCGGTCGTGCAGACACTGCGGATTGGATAGATCTACGTGTCTATGACGAGGACCAAGAAACACCGCTCCCCCTCTTCACTCCAGGCGAACCAATTCTCCGGTAATTCGTCTTGTGCATGCACTAGATCGATCGGTAATTTGTACGTCATGATTTTACTGTACAATGTATTTACATCAAGATACAGTATGCATTCCGTCTCCAGATTATTCACGATCGCGTGTCGCCTCACACACTGTGAAATGCCGCCGCCATACAGCCGTTGATCCCACAATACGCGGAACAGCCCCTGCCCCTCGCGTAATGCACACTGCCACGTGTAGGACGGCGCGCCTTGAAAGTATACAGAGTCTACGTTATACGCACCGAAAGCGTTGTCGCGGAATTGTTCGAAAAAATAACACCCGCAAGTTACAGATATTGGGATAGTTAGTCATTTTGTAATTCTTAGGAGTGGCACAATTGATTCCGGTCAGCATTTATATTCAGGCTGATAAATCACGTTCGACAAAAATTCACCAATTTTAATATTGTGTGTATATTTTATTGTATACATTATAAATTGCGAAAGTGGCGAGTTGTATGTGAAGTTATTGTTTTCATCACTTCACAACTTTGAAATAGTTCTTTTCAGAACTACAATACCGATATTGAGTAGGCCTATATGCGTGTTTCGTGGTAAGTAAACATTTGGAATATGCTGTAATATTACAATAAATTATTATGCATATTAGAATGTTGTTTTGTATTGTGATTCACTCTAATATATGTATTAAGGTATTATAATAAGTTATATACTTTAATTTAGAACAGTGACTACTGAAGGTAACATCATTCTTTGAGCACAAAAAACAATTAATTATTCATATTAAAATGAATTATATAATATTTATATTGTTTAGCATAATATAAGGATTTTCTCAGAAACCTACACCAAAGGCACGATTCACTGGCTTTCGTGAAATGTAGATACTGGTAGTGATAAACACGTGGTTTTAGTTTGCAGCCATAAATACTTCCAACAGTGCATTAGAATATACATGTAAGTATCAAATGACTTTTATGTTGAAAGTAAGTTATATACATTTCACAGGGCAATGGTAAAGTCACAGTCTAATACTTACAGTCGCGCAACTTTAACACTTTTTTGCCAACATTCGCGACACTAGCGCCCAAGCGGCAGGCAAGGCACTGGTCATAGGGTTGATACAGCTAGCACGTGCTTTAAAGGGATGCGAGATGTTATAATAACGTTTTAATCATGCGTCGGAATAAAGGCAATGTGTGCAATGACGAAAATTGCAGTAACAAGTTTAAATCTCCGAATTTGTCGTTCTTCAGTTTCCCTAAAGACCAAGAGAATATAATAACTCAGTCATAACCAATAATCCACGTTGTAGGTAGCCTACGTATTGTGTTCTATAAAACATTTATTACTTATCAGTTACCTATTTGTATGTCAGGAAGGACAGTTTAAATAAAAACAAAGTAAATACCTGTTACAGTATATTATTTTTTTGCAGAGATCATATGTGTAAATGTGTAACCATCCCGATTTTGGATAATATATCTACAGTTTTTAATGCAAGTAATTTCATAATTTTTGTATTCGTGTTTTTTTTCTTTATATTTTTCAAGAATGTTATGTAGCATTCAAGTAGGTATCATGGCGTTCATTTTGCAAGATTTCATGGAGTATAGTAATCCTTTTGCAAAATATTCACTTCTTGAATAAATCCAGACTGTGTCGATAAATTTCTGATGTGTTGGTGTAGATTCATGTGGCAGACGTATTAAGTTCTCAAGAAATAAAAGAGTCTTTTTAAATTTAATATAAAAAGCAATCTTTTCTGTAATAATTTGCATGGCTGTTATTGGTGTTGATTTTACATTCCCAGTGATTATTTGAGCCGTTCAGAGCAGAAGTGGTGTAAGTCAAAATCAGATAATGAGGTTTAAAGTAAAAATTCTGTAAAATACAGCGCAAAGTAGCAATTAATATATCCTTCGTGCTATTCACTGACTATTAATAGTTTAAATACATTCAATATTAACTGCCCTTTGCGCTCTATTTTACAGAATGTTTACTTTAACCCTCATTACCCATTTTTGACTTACACCACTTCTGCTCTGAAAATAAAATTAGGCCTACATTTTCTGAGTTAATTGAAGTTACAATTTTTGCAACAAAATTGTGTGTTCATTTATTTGTTCTCACCTACGTCATATTAACAGTAAGTGCATATAAATTACGTATTATATAGGTAGGATAAGTTAAAATTAGGCATTATGTGTGAAAACTGGAAATGTAATGTAAAAAGCGGTAAAATTACCATAAAAATTTAAACCATAACATCAGCACTATTTGTGACTCAAAATAATAAAAAAAATACCGGTTCTTAAGAAATTGAAAAATAATGAACTTCATATTAATGTTTAAATCCTCCCCTTTCTTTATTTTCAAGTTTACCTCAGCGGCCGAGTTTACCCCAATTTGCGGTATGCAAAATCGATAATTTCTCAGGAAATAGGGAGAGGCGTTCACCACGCGATGTACCCTACGAGATATGCCCTACAATTTTTAAGATACTAATTTTTACTCTTCTCACAGGAAATACAAAGTTCCAATGATTCATAAATATATTTAGGAATGAATTGAATTAACCGACCACGCACGAACAATTGTATTATTTCAAACCATAATACGTGATCAGGGCCATGATTCAGTTGTAAGGAGCAGAAAGAATTACGTTTATTCCCAGCTTCTGAAACTTGTAGATTAACTGCGTGTGAAATTCTTCCAGGATTCTAAAGTAGAATTAATTAGAACCATATACACTTATTGTATAGCATAAACATATAAAATAAATTACGCAAAACCCGTTTTCTGATGTGTTATCATATGGCTTGTGCACACTTTTAACTTGCCTGCCGCTAGAGGGCTACTGTCGCGCCAGCTGTCAAATGTTGGCATATTTTATACGTATGAATTGCGTGACTGTATCTATTAGGCCCGGTTGCAGAAACGCAAATCAAATCAGGTTGTGATCGGAGATTACTTGATGTCTTGTTTACTTGACTGACAGATCGAGTTGCAGGAAAGTTAATATACGATCAGATGGATGTGGTCAACAGATTGTCGATTTGACTGAGAAATACCTATGGCAACAGCGCCATACCAGCTCGCAATACAACCTTCAGCTGTTTAACAGCGGTAAATGAACGTTTGTTTATTATACGCTTTGAGGTTAGAAAATCAAGATGTCAATGAGCGATTCCAATAAAAAAAAACCAAGGGGCCCAAATTTTAGCTCCATTGACAGAGCTCTGCTATTAAATATAGTGGAGGGATATATGAACATAATTGAAAACAAAAAAACGGATGCAGTTTGGTCAAAAGAAAAAGAAAAGGCGTGGGCAGACATTGCTGTCGATTTTAATAGGTGTTCGTCTGAGGGCGAAAGAACTGCTACCCAGTTAAAAACTGCATACGAGAATTACAAAAGAAGAATAAAAAAGGCAGCAGCAGATGATAAGGTACGTATGTCTATTTATAGTTTGATAAAAAGGGTTGTACTGACTAACTGTAATTTCTGCTATTGTTGGCTGTGCTCTAGTTATACAGATGTGAAACAAAACATTATTATGGGCCTAATCAGTGCTCTACTTTGGTGAAAGGATATGGGAATGGTGTATTTGTACTTATTTATCTATTTCCTTTATAGTTTACTGCAGATTACATAGGTCCATCAGAATACATAATTTCAGCCATAATTAGTTCAAGCCAGTTTAATTAATAATAGCAGTGGGGGATGGTTGAAAAAAAAAATACTGTATTTTAAATCAACAAACCAATCTCTTCATAATTTATTAAACCTCAGTACTTAAACAATTACAACCTATTTCCATTAGGAGTGTTTAATCAGATACATTTTAAAAATAAATTTCACTACAGGGATTTCATTACAATATTACTACTATTTATTAAAAAGTTTTTATTTTATGGTAAACATATATGTGTTTATTCTATTTTCAGGCTGAGTTGCACAAAACAGGCGGGGGATCATTCAAGAGGAAGTTAGATGTAGATGGGGAGCGGCTTATAGCCAAACTCCATCACAACTTCACACCTCTTTGTAATCCGTGCGACAGCGATGGCCAGTACCAGGTCATTGAAGACGTAGCAGCTGATCCTGTTTCCTATATTGAATCAGTGGAAACGTATTTTGATGGTCCTCTGCCTGTCATGAGTGTTGAAGAGGTACAGACGGAATCTCATGAAGAGGTGGTAGCTCATGAGACTGTTCTATCACCTTCGCAGTCTCCGTCTGTAAATATATCAGAAGCAATTCCAACAGCAGGCCTTCAACAACAGATGCAGATTACAACAAGTAGGCCTACTGCACGAAAACACAAGAGAAACAGGATGGAAATCTACACAAGTAGTAAAGTGGACTTTAATGATTTAAGGTGCCGCCTTCTGTTGGAGAAACACAGCATGGAGATGAAAATATTGAAAACAAACCTTGAGGTTGCGAGAGTGGAATTAGAAATAAAAAAAGCTATTTTGGCTAATGAATTTAAAAATTAAGTTGCTTCTTTGAAAATAACCTTGTATTGTTTTACTTACCTTTCTGCCATTTCTGTGAAGTGTGTATTTATTAAAGCAGTCCTGACAACATGTCCTCCATTTCCTCTTCCTCTGAATAATGCTTGTTCTCTTTCAGCTTCGGAGTAGAATCTTCGTACCAAGTCTTCGTCTGGAGGTGGGGGTTCAGTTTCTCCATGCTCTAACAGTAGGTTATGTAGGACAAAGCATGCCATAATACACTCAAGTGTTGTTGATTGCTGCCTTCTCAGCTTGAACCGGAGACCCATTGATAAGCATGGAAATCTTCTTTTAACAACTCCAAATGCTCTTTCTATACAATTTCGGGTTTGTATGTGAGTTGTGTTGTAGAGTTCCTCTGGTTCAGTCCTTGGGTTAGAGAGAGGTGTCAGCAGAAAATTAGAGCAGGAATAGCCGCCATCGCCTAACAGGATTCCATTTCCCATTTCTCCATTCACAAACTGAGCACGTAACCTGCTCATGAGGAATATCGTGCTGTCATGTGTGGAACCTTGCCAACGTGCCACTACATTCCAAAACAATAATGAAGATGTGCACACAGCCTGCACATTTATCGAAAAGAAACCTTTTCTGTTCCGATAGAGTTCAGCATTATTCCCACCAGGTGATATGATAGGGATATGGGTGCAATCTATACAACCAATTACTCGTGGGAATTCAGATATTGCTGAAAATTCTCTTTGAATCTCAAGACGTTCCCTAGCAGAATTTGGAGGCTTTATATAAGTCTGTGCTAATAAAGCTAGTTCATGGGTAACTTCTCTCACCACTCTGCTGATAGTAGATTTATGCACCCCTACAATATCACCCAAGACTATCTGAAAGGTACCAGTTGCATAAAACCTTAACGTAATTAAAAGCTGGTTCATTGGAGACAGAGGATAGTTTCTGTTAGTCTGTCTACATATATTTCTTTCGATTTTCGAAAGTACCATACAACAAGATTCTTTACTTAACCTAAATCGTTTTTCAAACTCCTTCTCTTGAAACATAAAATATAACTCGTCTCGTCTTTGTATATTTCGTTGCCTTAACAATATTTCTTCCTCATACCTTTCAAAAATTTCTTCATCTGAAGAATCCATAGCACAATATTTTCGAAAATAATATAGAATTAACCTGTAAATGCAACATACGACACAAACTTGATCGGAGAATTACTATTTGACCAGCAGAAAATTGCTGATCAAATCTGACGACAGTTTGATCGCCGATCAAATACTGATTGCTGTTTCTGCAACAAGAAAGTAACTGATTGCCGGTCAAACTCCGATTAAACGTCGATCAAAGTCCGATCATAAATGATTAACGTTTCTGCAACTGGGCATTAGACTGTGGTAAAGATTAGCGGTCCCTGCGTAGGTCGTTCTTGCACGCATGAAAATAACAATGGAATTTACAATCTTTGGACAGGAACTACTATGTGACTCAAAAGGATGACGGAAATAACAGAAGGCTTAGGGTTTCATCTATGGAATTATGGACGTAGTTTACGAAGGCTACACCAGAGTCGCATTCGCGAAATATGTCTGCAGTTTGAACCAACGTCTTTGGTTTGAACCCAGTGAGGGCAATATTTGCTCGATCCCGGACATTAAATTATTATTTTTGGGTACAGCAGAGTCGCATTCGCATTGAAAATAATACATATTTGATAATATACACAATTAGAACCAAAAAGGAGATGTATATTACCAAAAATTTTACCACATAGATTTCATTACTGTTACAGTACCTAATATTGTAATTAAATGAAATGAAGTGAGGGCAATATTTGCTCGATCCCCGACATTAAATTATTATTTTTGGGTACAGCAGAGTCGCATTCGCATTGAAAATAATACATTTTTGATAATATACAAAATTAGAACTAAAAACGAGATGTAGGCCTATATTACCAAAAATTTTACCATATAGATTTCATTAGTATTACAGTACCTAATATTGTAATTAAATGAAATGAAGCGTGCTTCATTACGAAATTCTTGTACATTCATTTATGCATGAGTCAATTTTCAGTAGCATCGCACTCATATTTTGATGTTTTAAAATTATAGGTTATGTTTACTCTATCACTACTTTATTTCTATATTCGCAATTATGCAATTATAATTAAGCATAACGTTATGTATGACGACTTGTAAAGGTAATTTGTTTACACATCAATTGCATTTATTCGTTTCATACAGTACCGGTACTTCAATCTGAAGTCTGATTAGTTAAATATGTTACTAGGATTAAACTTTTGCGCACATACTCCTTGGATGTACGAATTAGTTTGGTTAATTTAGATTTTTATTATGCCTTGCTTATAAGATCAAATGCATTTCCACAAAAAACAAATTGAACGGTTTTCACTTCCGAAATCACCAGAACTACCTCAGCGCTAGTAGTCAGTGATGTATGCAATGGAAGGAAACAGGAACTGGCCACCCTACCCCCATTATTTCTTGGCTTAGTTGCTTTATGAGTGATGCTTCATTGGTCTTCGGACACTTGACTAAATGACAGCTGTATTGCAATAAGGCGACCTCAAAGCAACCAGATTTACAAGGTTATGTTGTCATGTCGAATGTGAATGTGATAGCACAATTATTCAAATTACAGACCACTGTATTAATATATGTATAAATATATTGCTGAATAATTTTTTTACAGCAAAAGAAAGCATTTGTGTTAAGAAATCTTCACATACAGGCTACTAGTTATAGACAATGATAAAGCATTTCCAGAAAATATCAGGAATGCTTAATGTACTCAGTTCAAATTAATACCATTTCTGTCTAATTTTGATGTTCTTCAATGCCCCGTCATTCCATAACTACGTTATGATACCATATAGGAATTATAGGTTATGTTTACTGTATTTACCTTATAAGTTATTTCTATATCCGCAATTATACATTATAATTAAGCATAATGTCACGTATGATACCCCGCACATTCAATTTGTATTTTAAATAACTTATTTATTACGATACTGAGTTGTATTGAATTGTATTTATCGACTATCTACAAGGGGAAGTAATATACGGTAGGCCTAACCTATGTAGGCTACATTTCATAGGAGAGACTGTGGTGAATTTTCTACCTACAAGTAAGGATGGTAATTGTGTTCTGAAGTCTATCCTAAATATATTCTTCTTTATTAAATCTCAAAATAGCTTTCCTTCTCAACTTAAAATATTGATGCAAACAGGTTATGTTAACATGCTGAATTAAAATTAACACAGTTTTATAATGATACCTGCAACATATTATGCAACATACAAATGGAACTTATGCACACTTTACACTAAATAAACATTTTAATTGTATTATTTATTTGTTTCTTACTATATTGGATTGTATTGAATTATATTTATCTACTATCTACCAGAGGACGTAACTAATATCATAGAAGGTACTGTGGTGAATTTTCTACCTACAATTAAAGAAGATAAATGTGCTGAAATGCCATCAATTTAAAGTAAATCAACTACAGTGAATATGATTAATGAATCAAAGGATAATTTATTCGGTGCTTTTAAAGCATATTAACAAAAATGGTAAAGTAAACCAATGGACAAAAATGTTTGTAATGTGTGAGGCTATGGAACTGATACCTCAGAACAAAGATTATGCATACGTTAAGAAAGCAAATTTGACAAGTACAAATTCAAGTTCACAGTTAGTATCATAATATGAACATATTATGTAGTCAGTGGGTCTACTGCCGACATGAATGCCACTTAATATGTTTTGATGAAAAATTCGCTATTTTTTTTTTCAGCTTTACATTTGATCTATTCATAAACTAGCGTAGCTTTATATTTAATTTGTAGGCTAAAGTTGATAGTGTCAGAAGAACTGGCAGTGGAGGAGGGAAGCCAGCAAAAATTACTGCAGTTGATGAATTGGTATTAGATTATTAAGAAAAAATTCTGCAAGTGTTGCTGGTCTAGGACAGAAAGACCTGATGGCATTGGAAAATAAATCAACATTCTAATTTGTAGAGCAACTTGTATTTGAAGCTTTGCTCATAATGCATGACTTCTATTTGTTTATCTTGTTATGGCAGGTCCCACTATATTTAACAACTCTTCAAGTTTTTCAGCACTTTACCTAATCTGTTCATTATATTTAAATAGCGCTTCCATAATGGAATAATTGTTCTTTCTGGATATAGTTTTAGTTCTTCTCACAACAACTTCATCACTTGAATCGCAACCAGTAAACCACATATTAAAAAAATAACTACAATATTTTGTTTTGATTATCTGAGAAAGGTTGTCACTGGTAACTGATAATATAGAAATCATCCAATCTTTAGAGTCTTGTAGCAATATTCCTGTTGAATACTAGTATAATCAACTAAATCAGCATTTTAAGAAACAGAATCACTTATGAACTGGTGAAATCGAACAATATTACTAGTCTGTGAACTGGTAACTACTACTTTACCCTTGTAGTTTCTAGAAACACAGACTTTGTAAAAATTTTATTTAATAAACTAATATTACTACTGTGCAGACTAATATTATTACGGTAGTCCATGAGTTTCGAGAAACAGGCCCTTGGTCTAGATCGAGAAGGCATTGATATCAGTCTTCAGTTTGAACCCAGTCAGGGCTATATTTCCCTAGTTCGATCCCGACATTTAATTATTATTTGAAGGGCTCACAACCAGAGTTGACCAAGTCCACCCGTGATCAATTTTTGAAGTAATACAATCTCGGATGAAGAAAACTTAGATTTATCCATTGCCATAACAAACAAAGTCCAGAACTCATTTGTTACTCCATAGAGGACAGCATTTCCTATGGAAGGTGAATGAAGACTCAATATCTCAGAACTATTCCAGATGAACTTGGTCCACTCTGGTTGTGAACCCCTATGTAGGTATAATGAAATCGCTGGAAAAATCTAAAAACATGTATAGAAAATAAACCTCTCACTTTAAATGTCAGTCCACAGTTGGAACCCACTGACGGCTATATTTCCTCAGTTCGAGTCCCGAAATTTAATTATCCTTTATTCTAGGTATAATACAATTGCTTGAAACAAAAAAGTATGCACAATTATCCTCTCACTTTAAACTTCAGTCCACAGTTTGAACCCAGTGACGGCTATATTTCTTTGAGTTCGAGCACCGAAAATTAATTATTGTTTTATTATAGATATAATACAATTGCTGGAAAAACCTAAAAAAAAAAAGTATACAAAATTACCCTCTCACTTTAGACATCAGTCTACAGTTTCAACCCAGGGCGATTATATATTCTCAGTTCGAGACCAGAAATTTAATTAAATTTATTACATTATTGTGTATTATTCATTATTCATTGTGTATACAAGTTTTTAGATTTTTTACAGCAATTTAATTATACCCTCAATAAAAGTAATTAATTTTCGGGGCCCGAACTCGGAAAATATAGCCGTTACTTGGTTCAAACTGTAAACTGAGATTTAAAGGGAGAAGTTCATTCTGTATACACTTTATTTAGATTTTTCGAGCAATTGTATTATATCTATAATAAAGAATAAATTAATTTCGGGGTTCGAACCGTCGACTGACATTTAAAAGAGAGGTTAAAGTGACCGACGTTCATTGTGTAAATATATTCATAGACAATTAATATAATTGTGCTTTTTATATCCCTATAATAAAGAATAATTTCATTTCGGGGTTCGAACCGTCGACTGACATTTAAAAGAGAGTTTAAACCGTTGCTTACGAGATTACACACGTAATCACGTAAGCAACGGTTTAAACCGTCGACTGACATTTAAAAGAGAGGTTAAAGTGACCACCGTTCATTGTGTACATACGTATATTCATAGACAATTAATATAATTGCGCTTTTCATGTACCTATAATAAATAATAATTTAATTCCGGGGTTCGAACCGTCTACTGACATTTAAAAGAGAGGTTAAAGTGACAGACGTTCATTGTGTAAATATAATCATAGACAAATTAATATATATAATTGCGCTTTTTATGCCACTCTAGTGTCGACTACGTAAACTACGCCGTCAATTGCATACATAAAACCGTCAGCCTTCTTTTATTATGGCAGTGCTTTTGAATCCCGTTGTACTTGCATGCGTGCAATAACGACCTAAGCAGGGACCGCTAAACTTTACCAATGCCTTTCACAGAAGACAGTAGAACAAAAGGAAATTGTGTTTCGTTTGGTTCAGCTGTTTTGAAGAATTACGTAATATAGGCCTAATGTTTACATAACCTTACAAATATTTAGTGTAATAAAAATTAATAAAATTAAGATTGAGGTTAGGTTAATGTATAGTTCATATTTTAAAATATAGTAATCATTTCATTTTAAGATTAGGCCTACAACATGTCCAAAAGGAGAGAGATTGCAGAAACTTGTACATCAAGAAAGAAGAGGCGTTCATTGCAGAGCAGCTTACAAGAAGCAGTCGTTAATATGTACGTACAGACAATTGAAGGCTGAAGCAGAAGAGGAAGATGTCTGTCTAACCAAAGGGGCTCTAATGAAAAGAATTGCAGTTCTTGTGGGTGTAAGTACATCTACATGTTTTTATAAATAATATTTGACAGGATGAGCACAGACTTATTCCATAAGGATGCATCCACAATAGACTGTTCAAAATATTTACACAAGGACTTTATATCCTAATCTAATGTAGAGTTTATAATAAACTAATGTGTGAGGTGGAATTTAATCCATATCTGCAACTAGTTTTGAAAAATTTTAAGCTTATAAATATGAGAAAAACCATAATCTTTATGTCTATAGAAATAATTAAAAAAAAGGTGTATTATTTGTTTACATCACAGACATGAAAAGCTTGAAATATAAATATATTAATATAATATCCATATTTTTATTACAGCATTCGTACAATGCAGTTGAAAGAATTATTGCCAAATATGAAAAGGGGCACCCACTGTCTACACCAGGGAAACACAAGAAACGTCCACGATGCGTAACTGGAATTGATGATTTTTCCAAGGAAGCCATTGCAAGATTTATATATGATAGACTGAATCGAGGTAAAGATAATTATGGCAATGACATTTTTAAAAGAATTATATTAAGTTGAAACATTATAGCTTACACTTTACACTCATTATAATTTATATTTTATCATTGCTATTTTTATTTCCATGCAGGAGAAAGAGTAACAGCAAAGCTGGTGCTGGACCATGTATTGTAAAACCACGGTACGTATTTATTTCAGGGATCCCTTTCGTCATTGAGGACGATTTTTGAAAGAAATGGGTTTTAAATGGAACAAAGAAGACAGTCTCACATATGTAAGAGAGAGTGAAGCTATTCAATTCAAGAGGTCCTGTTTTTTAAGAGAATGTGTAAGGAATATGGAGAGTGAGAGTCCGAAGCCTGTCGTTTTTCTGGATGAAACATGGATTTTTATGAATGGTAAGCTTTATTACAATATTAATCAATCAGCTGATGGCTTCATTGGTAAGATAGCTGAGCATTGGATAACAACACTATTTTAGGATAGTGAAGGGAATATAAGTTATAATATTATTCATTCCATGTATATTTCATAGGCTCTGCAACACATTCTTGGAGTAAACCAGCTATTGTTGGTGGTAAGGTTCAGAGAGTCATGCGTCGGCCTGCTGAGGGAGGAAGACTGGTCATCGTACATGCTGGAACCTATAATGGTTTTATTCCTGGTAATATACAGTAGCTACTATATATTGCGAAGTAATTTGTATTATAATATTTTTTATCTAGAATCTAAACATCTTTCATCTTTTACAGGTGCAGATTTAATATTTGCATCTAATTTGAAGACTGGCCAAGATTACCACGGTGCCATGAATAGTGAAACTTTCCAAAAGTGGGTGGAAAGGCAGCTTATTGTTGGTTTGAGAGATGTAGGGCCTTCCATCATTGTTATGGATAATGCATCGTACCACAATAAAGCTGCAGAGGAGCAACCCACAACAAAATGGAGAAAAGATCAGTTAATGGTAAACATTATTTCTATACAATCAGAGCGATAAACAATGCTATTAAGTTTCATTATTTATGTTCCAATGTTTTTGCAGACATGGCTGAGACAGAATGGAGTACCAGTGTCAGACAATGCAAACAAGAATGAATTGCAACAGCTCTGCAAAAGGAATAAAAGCCATTTGAAGAGGTAATTTTCTAAAATGAGAATTCATTAGTAAAATTAATTTTTTTATAATGTGCCATAGGAGGCTGATGTACACTATACTCGCAGTGAGATGAGATGAGAATGGTGATTTATATGGAGCTCCTGGGTAAAACTCTTGTGTTACCTGGATCATGGGCTTGCCCAGCACAATATGGAAATCAGGAGTATGCTGGGGATCTGGGTCCACAGGATTATGAGTCCAGTGCTCTAGCGACTGGGCCACCATGACAGCTATTAGAAAAATGTTTCTTGTTTGTTATAATGTATGATTCTTTCATTCTTGTTTCAGACATATTGTTGATGAACTTTTAGCAAGAGAAGGCCACACAGTTCTGAGACTCCCTCCATACCATTCTTTCTTTAATGCGATTGAGCTTGTGTGGTCAGTGGCAAAGAACTATTATAACAAAACAGTAGCTTCACGCCCAGGCCATGGCTTAGACCGAGCCAAGTCTGTATGGCATGAAGCATTCAGCAAGGTATGTAGTTAACACAGGCATATCTTTCTTTACATATTTAAAAATGCAGTTTCAATACTAGTTATATATATATATATATATATGTAATTAATTATATATTAATTATGTATATTTATATAAATTATAATTAATTTAATTATATTTAATATTCTAAATTCTGTATTCATACAGGTAACTCCAGATATATGGAAGAATGAAGAAAACCATACAGAGAAAATAATTATGAAGTATTATAATCAAGAAGTGAGAAATGCGCCAGAATTTCAAGAGTTCATTGTCGATCTTAGGGATACTGATGAAGAGGATGATGCTGATCACAATGACACAGAAGATAACGAAGAGGTGTTGGCCACTCCTATTGAATCTCTACCAGGGACTTCAAGGTAAAAAACAAGTGGTTAATATTTGTATCCCTCATATGAAATACAATTTGAGTTTGAGTTGTTTTAAAAGTCTATATTACAAAGAGCATTGTAAATAATTTATTGAATATACTGCATCAATTAGTATGCTTTCTCCCACATTTACTTCAAAATATTGATAAGGAGGCTGGATAATCTCATCACTGATAATTTCAAGTTATCTTTCCTATTATTCAGAAATTGCTTAGGACTGAACAACAGATTTTCACTTCCAGGGATTAGGTACCATGGTGCTGCAAGAAGCTGGTGAGTCTTATTTCATCATTCTCTTTGAATACCCCAACCTTTCTAACATCCACGCCATTTTGCACAATGGCACAGCTGATGATCAGACACCTCATATCACAACCTACTATTTTTTTTTTTTTACAATATAAAGTATAGACAGATTTCTGTACTTTAAAATACAATGAGGCTGTATGATCTCATCACTGATAATTTCAAGCTGTGTTCTTTTCTATTATTCTGAAATTGCTTAGGACTTAACAACAGATTTTCACTTCCAGGGATTAGCTATCATGGTGCTCCAAGAAATGAGTGAAGCTTATTTCGTTGGTCTCTTCGCTGAATGCACCAACCTTCCGACATCCGTGACAGAAGATTGCACAATGACATACAGCTGGATAGGCGTATCAGAGCCCATCATTAAGTCAAGGAAAGGAAATGTGTCTCTGATGATCAGACATCTCATATCAAAACCTATCATTGCTTTCTTCCCCCCCCCCCCTTTTTTAATATGATATAGCTAGATTTATGTATTTTAAAAAACCAAGGAATAAATTTCTGTGGGGGTGGTATTTTCCTTCAAAACTTGCCAGGCCCTTGAGATATGCATTGAAAGTTGGCTTATTTTCAACATTTCTGTTTCAGAGCTTGATGTCACATTTTTAGATACAAATCTTATTAATCCAGTGTTAATTTATATACTATGTATAACATATTTTCTTGATTCTAATTTTAATTTTTCCTCCTTTTCTAATGACACGTGATTTATTGACAAGTCCAGTGTTGTCAGCATAATGACCACTAAAAAATTCATTCATTTACTGTTGGTGTTAAAAGGGTTTATGTGTCACAAGTTTCTTGTGTAAAACATACACAGAACCCCTTCTAATTTTGACCATCTCTTAAATCAACTTCTGTCTTTTTTTTCAGTCTCAAAGGATCTTATGATGCCAAGATAGCTCCACCGAATATGATCAAGGGACTACTTAAAGCAGAAGATGTCTGGAAATTCGACAATATGACCAATTTCAGAATTATTAGAACATTGTGCAAAGAACATGAATGCTCGAGGACCATAATATGTCTGTCAGAAAATTATAATTATTTTATTTTTGTATCACTTTGTATTTTCAGAAAAATAAGTTTGATATTACACAGAAAATAGTGAGTTGATTATTTATTGTCTAATTTCTTTGTTGTTGCCTAACTATAATACATTATTTACGTATATTAAGTTTGTATGAGAGAATAAAAAAATATACATGTTAATTGCAACCTGTCCCTTGTCAAAGTATCCTCTCACTCCTGAGGCAAAGGCTGGAATACTAACATTGTATATTATCCTGATTGAATGTATCATTCCATAATGTTCTATATAAATATATGTATATAATAAAAAAAAGTTTGGTTATTATGTCACACACACTTTTCCATTAGTCCTGAAATAATACAAATATTTCAATTCTGTTCCTTCTGCTGGTTGAAACAAATTCCATCATACAAAGTTAATTCTTGCATAGAAATTGGCAATCAAAAGTAAGTACGATATTTTACATTTTCATTATCTGTATATTAACATTTTTATTTATTTAATTTCAAAAATCCCATTGCCCTATTGAATATTTCGAGGACATCATACCAGAAGGGAGTATGAACAAATGCAGGGTTATTGAAATATTTCAATAGAAACTTTGTTTGAACTAACGTTTATTAATTACAGTGGGCATGAGGAAGGATCAGGAATGTACCTTGTTATATAAACAAGGATAGAATAATTATTCTATATTTAAATGGTTCTAATGTAAAGGTGTAGTTTTGCTCATATGCCCTTCTGGGATGATAGCCTCGAAAAAAATAGGGCAATTTAATATATAATATAATTGGGCTGTCTACAATTCCACTTATATGTTTATTCAAATTCTTGCTGAACAGGTTTCAAAGAGGAATGTGTGTACCAAAATAAATGAAAAATAAATAATAGGGATGGATGTAATATAGTTTTAAGAAGAGCTGTTTGCTAGATAAGAGAAACAACAAGGTAGTTTAAGCCATGAACATTATTAACATTAGTGGTTTACGTTTACACACTGAAGTGCAGCCATGTTTGATTACTTGGTAAACATTATATGTTGTGTCGAGTTGTCGGCACAGCATATCTTGAGGTACTAAGATGCAACTTCAACTTTTTTCCCCCCATTACGTGATCACCAGCTGAAATCTAGTGTTTTTGCAGCCCCCACGTTCACTTCACTACTGGCAACACTTACTTCAACACCCACATGTAGATACTAGATATCATGATAGTCATTTTGTAGTTCTTATGTTGGTACACTTGGAATTATTATTCAGGCCTACCCGCTACTCCATTTAAAATTCACTAGATTTATTCAAACGTAATATTGTGCGTGTATTTTATATCGCGAGTTGTGCGTGAAGTTACTATTTCCATCACATCACATAATACAACTCTATGGTGCAATTATTGTTATTATCAGAACTACCGGTATTGTTTGTTTCTAGGTAAATAGAAATTTTGGAGCATTACATTGCAATATTACAATAAATTAACATATTAGAATGTTGTGTTGTATTAAGATTCACTGTTATTTAGTATGTATTAAGATATTATATTACATAGGCATACTTATATTCTAGAATAGTGAAATTTATAATTAGGCCTACAGATGATTCTGCTGAGGTAAGAGCATTATTTTAACTTTAAAACATTATTCATATAAAAATAAATTATATGATATAACAATTACATTTTTATCATAATATAAGGTATTATCCAGAGAAGCTACATCAAAGAAGGCATGTTTCACTGGCTTATGAGAGATGTATATAGTGATAAACACGTGGTTTATTAGAATAACTCTTCTCGGGTTCTCAGCCAGGTGAGAACCCGAGAAGAGTTATTCTACATCAAACGCCGGGAAAGCCTCAAGTCATACACGTGGTTTATTAGTTTGCTGTTATAAAAACTTCCAACTATCCATTAGAATATACAGGTATCAAATGACTTTTTATGTTGAAAGTATTTATAGCTCCAAACTAATACCATGTGTTATCATCTCACAGAAGTCAGTGGAACAAAAGAAAATAGTGTCTCCTATGGTGCAGTTATTTTGGAGAATTACGTAATATAATTTTTTTACATAACCTTACAAATATTCAGTCTAATGAAAGTGAATAAAATCAAGGTTGAAGTTAGGTTAATTGTAGTTCATATTTTAAAATACAATAATCACTTTATTTTAAGGTTATAACATGTCCAGAAGGAGAGTCTGAAGAACTTAGAGGCCTACATCAAGAAAGAAAATACTTTCGTTACAGAGCAGCTTACAATAAGCAGTGGTTAATATGTACAGACAATTGAAGGCTGAAGCAGAATAGGAAGATATGTCAAACCAAAGCGGTTCTAATGGCAAGAATTGCAAATCTCTTGTAAGTAGGCCTACCTGTTTTTATAGATAATATTTGACAGGATCAGTACAGATCTTATTCCATAAGGATGCATCCATGATAGTGTGTTAAAAATATTTACTACATATAATTTAACATACGAAGACTTTTCTGTAACCTAATCTAATGCAACTTCATGATAAACTAATACATGTGGTTGAGTTTACATGCAACTGAATTTTGAAAAATTTTAAGCTTACTTAGAAACACAAGTCCCAAATAAAGTAAAGTCCCATCACTGATAACCTTTCGTATGTATAAAAATATTCTTGTTAGAAATTAAGTAAAAAAAAAAATACGTATTCAATAACGCAGAAGAATATTTTTATTATTGTCCCAAGTACTTCAGTGTATTACCATAATCTTTAAGGCTGTAGGAATATTTAAAAAGGAGCATATTATATGTTTACTTGCTCCAGATATTGTTACACCACAGGCGTGTATGTATAAGAAGCATTAAATTGGACTCTCACTTTGAGAGGGGAACAGAGTTAAGGGTGTTAGAGTGTAAGGTTCTTAGGAAAATATTTGAGACTAAGAGGGATGAAGTTACACAACGCACAACTGCAAGCATTATATTCTTCACCTAACATTATTAAATCCAGACGTTTGATGTGGGCAGGGTATGTAGCACGAATGAGTGAGTCTATAAATGCATATAGAGTTGGTTTGAAGACCTTTGGAGAGACCGAGAAGTAGATGGGAGGATAATATTTTGAGGGAGGTGGAATATGATGCTAGGATTAATATTGTTCAGGATAGGGACGAATGGTGGGCTTATGTGAGGACAGCAAAAACCTCTGGGTTCCTTAAAAGCCATTTGTAAGTAAATACTGTAAATAAAATATATAATCTCCATACTTTTATCACAGCATTCATAGAATGCAGTAGAAATAATTATTACTAAATCTGAAAAGAGGCATATGCTGTCTACACCAGGGAAAAACAAGAAATATCCACAATCTTTAACCGGCATCAGATAATTTTTCCAAGGAAGTCATTGCAAGATTTGTATATGATAGACCGAATCGAGATGAAGAAAATTATGGCAGTAACAATTTTTTTTTTTTATTTTAATAAGTTAAAAGACTGTAGACTTTACTCTTATAATTACTTCTTATTTACCACTACCGGTACTATTTTCATTCCTGTTCAGGAAAAAGAGTAATGCCCACGTGCATCAACGTCTGTTAGTGTAACCATCGGTTAAAATTGTGACCTAATCCCCGATTAAGCATTTTTACGGTGGATCGACCTCGGTTACGACTTAAATAGGAAGTTAACCACAGTAATCTCTAACCGGCCAAATATGAGCGGTTAAAGGAGATAACCAGCAATTAGTAGAGCAAGTAAAGCAAAATGGCGGCCATAACCACAGGTGATTATTTCGAAGACGATTATTATTGTGCAGTACTTGAATTACTTGGATAGAGCATGAGCGTGAAGGTTATTTAGTGGAAAGAGAGAATTCTTGCGAGCAATTAGGTGACAGAAAATTTCAGGAGGGATTTCGTTTATCAAAATCTACAAATGGATCAATTGAAATAACACAAGAACAATCATATTTCTCCTACGGATCGGCTGCTTATATTACGATTCTATGTAACTATTATTTTCTGTATTTTAAGAGGGAATACTCGAATACCAGTATCTCTTTCTCTATGTCACTGGCTGAACAAAGAGAGGTTATGGATGGATCTTAGGATAATGCACAATTCCCTGGTGTAGTCCAAGATCGTACACACATTCCTACCAATTTTCTGCATCCTTTTCCTTTATGGATATTCCATCTTTTTTATATAATAGGCCTACATTTAAATCTAGTAATTAAGTCTATCGATACTTCAACCTAACATTGGGATATAATCATTTTTGGATTCAATTTTCCATTTTGTACGATTTTAACCTAAAAGTACTGAAAAACAAAGAAATGGAACTCACAAATATAACAGCACCCAAAGGCAAACAAATGCAACGCGAAAATGTAGGATACGTTCATTTCGATGTAGAACATAGTGAGCGCAGTCGTTTTTAGACGTTGACTATTATCTTTGCAGTGGTATGGATGCTTTCCTTTAGTCATTTTGTAGAAACAATGTACCATCATAGACTTTACTCTGGTTAAATGAAGTGTCAGCTAGCCATGTTTTAGTAATCGGTGATTATGAATGGTGCACATAAATTACATTTTAACCACGGCTACTGTTTAACCATCGTTTCGTAATCTATGATTACTGCGTTTTTAATCAATGTTGATGCACTTCGCCATAAAGCCATGCTGGTACTGGGCCATGTAACAGGAAACTATGATACATACTTCATTTGAAGGATCACGTTCGTCATTAAGGACAATTTTGAAGGAAATGTGGTTTAAATTGAAAAAAGAGGGCAATCTCACATTAGTAAGAGAAAGTAAAATATTAATTTTAAGAGAATATGTGAGAAATATGAAAAGAGAGGGTCCAAAGTCTGTTGTTTTTCTGGATGAAACGTGGATTTTTATGAATGGCAGGCTTTATTACAATATTTTAAGATAGTAAAGGGAATAAATGTTGTAACATTATTAATTCCATGTATATTTCATAGACTGCAACACATTCATGGAGCAAACCAGTATCGTTGGTGGCAAGGTTCAAGGAGTTATGCATCGACCTGCTGTGGAAGGAAGACTGGTCATTGTACAAGCTGGAACCTGGTAATGTAACTACAATACTATTAAACTATATATAGTGTAGTAAATTTTATTATCTGTTCTTTCTAGAATCTAAATATCTTGTCTCTTTTATAGATGCAGATTTAACTTTTTGCATCCAATTTGAAGACTGGCCAAGATTACTATGGTGCCATGAATACAATCCAGAAGTGGGTAGAAAGGTAGCTTATTGTTGGGTTGAGAAATTTAGGTCCTTCGATTATTGTTATGGATAATGCTTTCTACCACAATAAAATTGCAGAATAGAAACCCACAACAAAAGGAGATGAGATCAGTTAATGGTAAATATAATTTCTGTAGAATCTGAGTAATGAACTGTGATGTTAAATTGCATTATTTATGTTTAAATGGGAATTTTGTAGACATGACTGAGACAGAATGGAGTTACCATTGCCAGACAATGCAAACAGGAATAAACGACACTTGGAAAGGTGATTCTCTAAATGTAAGTAATTCATAATTCCCCCCCCCCCCCCCCCCCAATGGTGGTTAATTGACTGTTTGTCATTCAGCCATATGAAGCGAGTTGTGTAGACCAATTTATCAACACAATCATTGCCCAAGGTGTGTCATAGGAGGCTAGTTTTCGATACACCAACCTCTCCACCATCCAAGCCATGAGGGTTACCATTTTGCACGACATACAGCAGGACAGGTGCATCAGAGGCCACCACTAATTTAAGAAAAGTGAAAATATCTCTGATGATCAGACACCTCATATCAAAACCCACTATTTTTTTAACAAAATATGATATGCCTACAGATAGATTGCTGTACATTCAAATACAAGGATGCTAGACGATCTCATCATTGATAAATTCAAGTTGTGTTTTTTCTGTTGGGTAGGACTTAACGATAGAGTTTCACTTCCAGGGATTAGCTATCGTGGTGTTCCAAGAAGCCAGTGAGGCTTATTTCGTTGGTCTCTCAGATACACCAACCTCTCCGACATCCATGCCATGAGGGTTAACATTTTGCACAATGACTTCCAGCTAGACAGGCATGTCAGAGGCCACCATTAATTCAGAGGAAAGTGAAAGTGTCTGATAATATGATGTCTTGTATCAGTACCACTATTTTTTTCACGAAATATGATATAATTAGATTTGTGTACCTTCAAAAGCAAAGAATTCTGTGAGGGTGGTATTTTGCTACAAAACTTGCCAGATCCTTGAGCTAGATTGCACTGAAAGTTTGGCTTATTTTCAACATTTCTGTTTCAAAGCCTGATGTCATATTTTAGATACCGGTACAATGTTATTTATGCAGTATTAATTTTCACTCTGTGTACAACATAATATATTTTTTATTTTAGTTTTAATCCCCCCCCCCTTTTTCTACTGATATTTACATGATTAATTGTCCAGTCCAGTGTTGTCACCATAATGTCCACTATAATTCTACTAAAAATTAATTCAGTTATTGTTAAATGGGGCTATGTGTAATTACTTTCTTATATTAAACATGCACAGATCCCCTTTTAACATTGACAATTTCTGTGTCAAATCAAATTCTGTCTTTTAGTCTCAAAGGATCCTATGATGCCACCAAACATTAAGAGGTTGGTTAAGGAAGAGGACATCTGGAAATTTGGTAATATAATGACTAATTTAAGAATTATGGCTGATGCAAATGCTGGAGCAAACATAATATGTCTATCCAAAACCATAGTTATTTTATTTTTATATCACTTTGTATTTTTCAGAAAAATAAAGTAAGTGTGCTGTTACACAGAAAATAATACAGTTGATTGTTCATTGTGAATTTTTGTTGTTGCCTAACTGTGATTTATGTTAAATTTGTATAATGAAGAAATAAAATAAAGTTATTTGCAATCTGTCCTTTGTCGAAGTATTCCCTTAGTCCTGAGGCAAAAGTCGGGATATTAGAATTGTGTAATGCTGATTCAATACATCAACTTGTCAGCATTCCATAATGTTATACAACAATATATATATATATATATATATATATATAATTACATCATCCTTCTCCATTAATCCTGAAATAATAAAAATACTTAAGTTGTCCTTTCATTTGGTTGAAACAAATCCTTATTATACAAAATTAAAGTTTAATTCTTTTTGTATAGAGATTGGTCGTGAAAAGTAAGTATGATTTTTAAATTTTCATTACTTGGTTAGTTAAAAATAAAATTTCACTCTTCTCATTGTACTTTTTAATTATATTTATACATGCGTATCTGTATCTATTAAAGAGGAATATGTGCAGCACAAGTGGAAAATAATAGTGATGAATGTAATGTAGTTTTTAAGAATTTTTTTTTTTTTAAGACATGACCATTTAAATTGTTCTTCAAATTTGATTTACGGCACATAATACAATCTTTCGTGGCATAAATTGTTTTACTTTTTTTTTCAGAGTTTTATTATTTAAATGCTCTCCATTGACAATTTGTCCAATTTATTGAAAAGAATTAATATTAGTGCTTTACGTTCAAAGTTGGTAAGACTGAAGTACGGCCATCTTGGATTTTTTAGTACGTCACTTTGTGGGCTGGAAAAGCACTAGATTTTTAGCTTGTGATCAAGTAATAGGGGGAAAATGTCGAAGTTGTATCTTAGTACTTCATGATATGTTGTGCCTACGTCTAGTATACCAAGCGTCGTCTTTCGCTGGTAACGGCTGCGACTCCTTCTCGGGGTCGTCAAACCGCTCATACCAGGAGGAGGCTTTCGTATGTACTCCGGGCGAGCGTACCTAAACGTCGATACTGTAGATGTCAATTTGGACAGCGGTGCCAAAAGGTAATTGTACGTGTCCAGGAAACGTATACGAAATCGTTCCGTCAACACCGACACAGTATCGAAATGTTCGAAATTCTTTGCCGAAATATGGACGCCGGTGTCGAAAAGACGGACGAGTGACCTCACTATTAGATGGCTATCGTAGCCCCTGAAATTATAACAATAGACGGACAACTGTTCTCGGACGTCATCCAACACCGCACGTGGTACGATCCTGTCCGACCGTCTATTCAGTCAGTTCCAACTCAATGCTCTGTGACGTCATAGCGAGCTTCTCTCGTTCTCCGTAGCAATCCAGGTAGACCAGCGAATAGGGATTATAAAGAATGGACACTGAGCGAATTTTCCAGTGTTTTGTTTCTCTGTGCGCCAGCGGCTAGTTCCACTTTCAAGCGCTAGAGGTAGTGTAATCGAGCATACGCTAAAATAATAGAGAATAGAATTAAGGCACAGGATCCAAACATCACCTACCTTATTGCATAATCCAGTAACGCTTTGCTTCAAATAAATTCAAGTTAACAGCTTTTCCTTATTTCTTAGTGACAAACTAGTTGTAATAATAATATTTTATATTTCAGATATCATAAATTATATTATAAAATAATACAATGCATTATTATCGAATTCGTTTAATATTTGTATATAATATAATATAGGTATATGGTTTTACTTCTCGTAAGAGTTTTGTTTTTCCATTTTCAGCGCTATCAAATCATTACATATTTTAATTGTTGTAGGGGTCAACGTCTGAACTCCCATTATAAAGGAACTCTAGAGTCTAGACATTACAGTTAATGAAGGATTTATTATTTTATGGATCCATTTTATTTTATTTGAGTACATAATGTACCTAGATGTATTAATTATATGTATTATATTTCCGCTGTGTCGACTGCTAGCTGGTGTGATGTCAGCGCCAACTCTAGGGAGAAAGCAGAATCTGACGCTCTAGCTGGCTTGAAGGTCATTGAAATCGGTCCGGCTACATCAAAGGTACCGACGCGAAGTGTCCATTCTTTGTAATCCCTATTCGCTGGGTAGACCAGCGATGTCAAGGTCAAGAGCACGTGGACGGTTCTGCGTGCGATCAAGCGCCCACTGCTTGCAATGAACCTATTCTGCAGGCAGCAGCAGAAAATAAGGAGTGAGCAAAGTAAAGTCTATTGGCCTGTCACTGCAAGATGAATTACACTGTTTTTAAATAATAGATAACGTGTTACATTCATACAAGACAACTAGAAATCAGAACATGTTTTGTAGAGTGTACCTCTCTAATAAATGCAAAGAATTATAAAATAGTAGGCTACAATCAGTGGCGTATACTGGTTAAAGGGTTTGGGCTACCGCTGACCCTATTATTACACAAAATTTATCTAACAATTTCTTTAATTTTAATTACTATGGTAAAATTAATAATACAAAATTATTACATTATGTTATATTATAAACTTTTTCTTTTGTAATTTCCTTGGGAAACCGCCGGTAGCCTGCAAAATACGCCCCTGGCTACAATAAATAATAAACATAGCTTCTCCTTAACTTATATAGTTTCAGATAATAGCTAGAATATAATTAATTTTTATATAATTATCTAATACTCAACTAGTATAAAAATATTGTGTTCCTGTTTTAAACTTATCAATACAGAAGTGAAAGAAATTATAGGACATTGTGCATATGGAAAAATGAAATAATAGGACTGCAACAAATAATAAACATAGTATATTTTTATCTTAGAGGTTTTAGATAATGAGGCCTACCTAATTAAATGCTATGTAACTGTTATATACTTAATAATGTACTTATTATATGGACAGCACATTTCTAGAAACAAATTTAAATTCCTGACTTCTCGTCTAATACAGAAGTGTTTCTTCTAGTTTTACACGACACCAACCTTCTTATGTCCGGTGAAATTATGTTTCCTGCAGCATGATGTAGAATAGCACGCTTATTATCTTCTGATAATCTTGGTATTAGTCTTGGTTTTGTGAGGTTCATAAGTGAGGAAAATTTCTCACATACGTGCTTACTGCCAAATATATAAATAATTTGAGCCTCAAATATTCGTTCCCTGGATATATAACCAGGCAAACCGAACTTCCAACTTAACTCTGTTCACACAATTCAAAGAACCTGGAGAGAACTTTTCCTCGGCTTAACCAAAGGACATCACAATGGTAAGGACCATTGTCAAACTGAAAATCTATGAACGACATATCTTCACACTTTTTAGGCAGAATTCATAACGTGTCTACGGTATTAGCATCATACTCTTTTTGTGCATTAAACATATATTTATTACTGTTTAATGTCAATAAAACAACAAAATTTCAATAAATCATTATGTACATCAATAATTTCAGGCGTTTCACATTGCTCCTCTTCGTAACTAAATGCTTTCTATATATCAGACAAAGAACATTTTCAACTCTTTCACTCATAAGAAGTCAGGAGTCCAGTCAGCCTAAAACTTACTGAACGACTTCTTCCTCAATGTGTAATGTACAACCCTTGAGTTCATCAGTGACTTGTACTTGCATGCCGTACGTGCTCTGAACAGTGCATACGAGCGATGAGGCACACTTGCACTCTCGTTGACATCACTGAAGTAGACTCTCGGAGCAGACCGCAACACCAGACCCTATCGAAGCAGTGGTGTATGGCAACTTAGCGTTTATAATACCTAATAAGTAATAATAATATTAGTGTATTAGGAACGTGGTAGTACATGCTATTATACTTAAATTATTTTGGTATCTGACATTTAATGCACACTTAGTTCATGTGAATTTATTCTTATACTAAACTATCAGTCCTTGGCGGCTGATCCTTTCAATAAAAACTCTTTGTGTCAACGCAAGCTAAATGCAGTTAATTTAATAGGTAGGCATATTTTACTTATGTAGAAAGTCATCTGATATAACCTAGATAGCAGAACTATATGTCTTTATATAATTTTATATCTTATTTTGTAGGTTGAAGATATAAATGAAAATGCAAGTGATTGCAATTCTGAAATTTCTGCAAAGTGTTCCAAAATAACTATTTCTGTTGGAAATGAAGTTGACTTATCAGCTCACAATTGTAGAAAAGAAATATTAAGGGGAAAATTAAAATTAATTCAAGAAAAAAACCGGCATTTACAAAGTAAAGTAGCCTCCTTGTCATCTGTATATAAAACACTCGTGATTCTCAGCTTGCGGGTTGAAATAGTGACCAATTAAAAATGTATGTGATAACTTTTAACTAGTGTAAAAATTTAGCATACATTGTGAAAATTCAAGTGGATTTACGAGATTGTAGCAAGAAAGGAATGTGATACCCAAAAGAACTCGAAACTGTGTCTCTAACGATGTTTATAAGTTTATGCAGTAATACAATTGTCTACAATAAGATACTTAAGACAAATGACAGAAGAAAAATGGCAGTATTCTCCTGGCCCAAATGAATTTATATTTTCTAGTCTAAAGTTGAATGTGAATAATGTAAGTGGATAGAAAAATATTGTCTTAATTGCAGATGAAATGTAATTTTTTACTCCATATCGATGATGAAATAGTAGGATTACCTGATACAGGTATTATACAATGAAGTGTGTAATCTATGTTTGGCATGAGCTGGTAGGTCTACAATGTCTCTATTGCATTAATTTATATTTATGTATGACTCTACATATTTGTAATTGGTTCATAAATGAATGGTGTTTAAAAAAATGAGACAAAAGGCATAGCCCATTTAATTATGGTTTTCCTTGAATACCGTATATAATATAATATGTAATTACTACTGCTACTACTGCTATATTTTTCTGTTATGTATAGTAAATCTAATTCTATACCTAATAATTATTTCATATTTGTATTTCTTTGTATTACTGGTATGTATAGCAGGCCTGGTTTCAACATGGCTGCCACTGCTGCGTCTTGGCTTCATAATGATCAAAGGAACAGACATCTACTTTCCTTTCTAGGTATTTCTTATTCTCTACATTGCATACACTGTTATACATTCAACCAGAAATAGTAGCTCTGGCAATGCACAATCCGCCACAGCTCTGAGCTCTGCTCTGACTGTTTCTCTGGGCCTCTTCTCCGAGAGGAAAAGCATGCTCTGACGTCACAACTCGCCTATTTGGAAGTGACTGGACTCTATGTAATTCTTACGTCTGTCTACACGGGGCTCCGTCCCTCCGCATATCAGGCAATCTGGAGTCCGATTTGGGAATGCGCATGACAAGTCATAGACGAAAGATGTGAGGTCATAAACAAACTCTGTCGCTATGTCATTGACGTGTAACAGGGTCCCTAATTTTTCTTTAATCATTACACTTCTCCATATAACAGCCCAGCAATAGCCCAAAGTCTATGTACGCCTCGAAATTCGCGTAACAGACCATACCATGTTTACAATTTGGCCTTTGTTTCGCCTCCAACACATCTGCATTGGAAGCAATTGTGCGGACGCCGGGACATGATATTTTAGACAAGAGTCGCTCAACTTTCTGCCTGCCCTCGTCTTTTCTTTCAAAAATGCATCAAATTTTACAATTAGTCGATAGTCTTATCTACGGGTATTCACGTAATATAAATAAATACTCTTCAATCTCAGGACTCAGATTCTTACGATACAGGACATTACCTCTGCAGATGAATATTTGCAAATTATATTTTCTCATCTGCTGGTGCCACGCAGGAAACTCGGAGATGTGAATTCGCTCATGGGATTCCTCGGCACGAATCTCCTTGTGCAGCCAGGACTGCACCGCATGCCGGCGTTGACTGGCGTTCTGCCCTGGACGATAGCTATGCTAGAGGCCGATGCAACCCACCAACATCTGTGACGCTCGGCTGGTGGTGATGTCCGGGGGACCACTGTCGACCTCGTCCACATCCACAAACACTAGATCAGTCGACAGCGTGTTCCGGGCGGTAGCAGAAACATCACTGTTTGGTTGACACGCCGCCATCGTAAACCATCATCGACGGATGCGGAGGAACGACAGACCAGACCCCGCAGCAGTTGGAAATTCGTCAGGGTCAGTCAGTTTGTTAAATACATCTCCGAAAAAATCGGAGACTTGTAGATCGTCTATATCCAGTATGGAGTCTACTGTCACAGGGATGTGGACTTCAATCTCATCGCCGACGTATCACCAGATTTATGGATTTCGTAACGTCAGGAAATTCTAAGATGAAGTTCACAGCATCGTCGAAATTATCAGTCGTCCAATAACTGGCAGATAAGTCTATGGTACAAACCATGGATCATCTCATGCGCATGCGCTGTTTGGGTATCTGCGAGTTAGAAAGAGATTAATCTCTTTCTAGTTCGTTGGTCTCCCTGCTGAAGCGAAACAAGAGTGCAGTGGGCGGCAGGGCAAGCTGAGGTGACGTCACATGGCATCGAATTGATGATCACTGACCCAGTAAACCTTCTTTCGCGAAAATGATCCCCTCCATATGGAGAATATTGTTGTTATTGACCAATGCTAAGGATCTTGGATTTTTTTTCCATTCTCCTGTGTGGAGAATGTTACATACCAAAATTATTTATTTATCTCGAATCATTCAAAAGGTAAGCCACATTATATAAGCATATTTGTAAATTTATGGGATGAAATAATATTATAATCGATTAAAAATAATAATTTTGGTTTACAACATAGCCACATGTTTAAGCTACAATTTGGTACTGCAATGAAGTCCTTTGTCCAATTGGAAGTCTACTTTTTAATCGTCAGAAGGATAATAAATATCGGAAAATGTGAAATAGGATAAAACAGACACTGAAGATGGCGTAAGGTGTAGCAAGTACGTATAGTGCGCTTATATTATAAATTCCCAAACAATTATGAAATTATTGAGATAGTGGGTACAAGTTATATAATTTTGAAAAGTAAAAGAAATGAGCTTTCAGATGAGACAAACACATTATTTACCAAATTTTGAAAAAATCTGACATTTATAGAGTCGAATACCTTAACCAATAACCAAAACCAAATATAAATTTTAATGCATTTGACATTATTCCAGGATTCCTTGGCTTGGCTTTCGACAGTACGCAGACACTTAATGTCTCGGACGGTTCAAAAGTAGGGCCTACTTTCTGGTACTATCAAAAGGGCCATGCTCCAAAAACTGAAAACTACTTAATCTCCAAGGTATCTGGCTATACAAACAATTAGACACTAGCTAGCTAGAAGCAAAAGACTTAGCACAGGAAGGAGACTGAACATCGTGCAGTGATTAAGCACTTCATGAAAAATGGAAATGAAGGCGAAAAAAAATTCATGCCGATATGAAAGACACATTATGGGACTCTATCCCATCATATGGTACTGTGTCAAAGTGGGCTACCAAATTTAAACGTGGTCATGAGAGCTTAGAAGATGACCAACGTAGTGGATAATCAAAATCAGCAACTATGGTAGAAATGATTGAAAAAGTCTATGATATAGTTTTGCAAGATCGTCTGAAGGTATGTGAAATTGCTAAAGCTGCAGGCATCTCAGATGAACGTGTGTTTCGAATTTTGACAGAAGGATTGGGGCTGAGAAAATCGTTTGCAAGATGGGTGTACGGTAGCGTATGTTGAGAGTCGATGAAAAGCAAATGCATATGCAAATTTCCAATTAATGTCTAGTGCGTTTTAAGAAGAATACAATCAATTTTGTCAGCACAAATGAAACTTGGATATCTACTACACGCCAGAGACAAGTGGAAGCATTATAATTCTCACCTGTCAAATCAGTGGGAAAAATCATGGCTTCGATTTTTTGGGATGCTAAGAGAATCCTGATGATAGATTATCTCCCAACTGGATCAACTATAAATGGACAATCTTATACTAACCTTTTAGGCCAATGGACAAAAACATTCGTGAAAAAAGACCGGATTAAAGAAAAAGAAAACCATCTTTCATCAGGATAATGCCTGCCCACACACATTGTTGCAATGACAAAAATTGACAAATTGAAATACGATCTGCTGCTTCACCCACCTTATTCGCCTGACCTGGAACCCTCAGACTTTCAACTCTTCCTACAGATTAAAAAATTCCTCAGTGAAAGGAGATTTTCTTCGGGTGAAGAAGTGAAAGCAGAAGTGGAGAACTATTTTGCAAGCCTTAAGGAACCTGCATTTCGTGCTGGTGTTACGGCACTGGAACATCTCTGGATGAAGTTTGTTAAACTCAGGGAGACGGTGTTGAAAAATGAAACCAAATTCAAAAGTAAATGAGTTGTTTTCTATTCTATTACATTCTTAGAACTTTTCAAACATCCCACGTAGGTTGGGTTAGTGAACACATGGAGCATCAAAAGTCCTTAAATCGGCCCTGTTTACGATATTAATGAGTACTATGAATTATTTAGGAACTAACTAGGTTTTCTTGAATTAAGTTTTATTCTTTTAACAAAGTTTTATTTGACTCTATCATACATTGTAAAATGTTTTGACACTAAAATAATCAAGTTGAAGTTTTGAGAGAGAGGTAGGGTAAACCTTGGTACTTTCGTGGTAGTGGTTATTTCGTGATATGTCTTCCTGGCTCTTTCGTGAACTAACCAATAGTCTAACGAGATTCAAATTTCCGCCAAGAGATTGCATACAGTATGTTGTCCAGTTTCCAGAAACATACAGCTATGCTTTGTATTACTAATGTAGCTGCTTCAGTGAGCTTTTGTGTTTGGAGAGAGCAAGTTAGCGTCAATTTCTCAGGTGTACAAATTTTGTGGATGATTATAATTGCATTACAGGCTTAATACTAAAGGTAAGCATATGCTATTTGGTACAATGGTTTATTATATATTAATGTAATTTTAGAAAATATTTTTGGAATTTTAGATACATCTGTTGTCGCCATATAGGCTTAGCTTTACTGATAGAAATCTTAGCTGTTTGAGGCGACATTTGGTTAGTATTAAGCATTACATTTTATAATATTTTAAAAATTGTATTGCAATATGAATATTAGAAATCTGAATATAAGATGTGATAACAGTATTCATAAATTGTGTTGTGCATTATATTTCAATTTAATTAAACATATCACGAAATTATCGAGGTATCACGAAATTACCATAACACTTTCATGTATTTTTATTTTAGATGACATCAAAATATAGAAAGTATGACATTGCAAATCTATACAATGCCGCAAAATTAGTGAAGAAAGATAAATATTTTCTGTATAAGGCATCTAAGCAATATAATGTTCCATGGTCGACATTAAAGGATTTTTTGAACAGAGCAGACGACAATGATGGTGACATAAGGCAATGCTTACCAAAGTATATATAGATATATATTAGAAATGCAGGAGTTGGGATTTGGCCTGTCATGCAGGTAAGAAGGTTTGCATTTTTATTAGCAGAAGAACAGGGGAAAAAGCATCCTTTCAGTGGTGGAAAGAAGGCGGGAGGCGAATGGTGGTAGAAAGACTTCAAGAATAGGTATGATCGCCAATAATAATTACTAAGATAGTCTACTGCCATTATATGTCCTATACACAAAAAAAGGCAGTAAATTGGAATGTAATAACTGTAGAGGAATCTCACTTTTAAATGTCACCTATAAAATTTTTACCAATATTTTATCTAAATATATTGAACCATACGCTGAATCAGCTCTTGGCGATTACCAATGTGGCTTTCGCAAACGAAGATCCATGACTGATCAGGTTTTTTCCTTACATATGATTTTAGAGAAATTTTATGAATTTAACTTACCGTTACACCAGTTGTATATTGATTTTAAACAAGCATTTGATACAATAAATAGGAATTATATATTTGATGCAATGGCAGAATTTGGAATTCCTAGAAAGTTAATTGCCTTAACCAAGATGACCTTAATGAATACACAAAATAAAGTTAAAATACAGAATAAATTATCAGAAAAGTTCATAACTCATAATGGAATTAGACAGGGTGACTCCTTATCAACACTCTTATTTAATATTGGTCTAGAGCGAGTTATTAGAAAGATTGCCATTAATCCAGGGGGAACCATATTTAATAGAATGTTTCAAAACTTTGCTTTTGCTGATGATGTAGCTGTATTTGCATGGAATGTGTCATCCTTAGATGATGTCCTCAAACAGATACATAATGAGATAAATGCTTCAAATTTAAATATTAACAGAACAAAGACAAAGTATATGAATAACATAACCACGAGAGACAATACTGTAAAAACTGTTGTCTTAAATGAGGTTACTTTTGAAAAAGTGTCAAGGTTCCGATATCTCGGCTCGATAGTCACTGAGGATAACATATTAACTGAGATCAAGGATAAAATAGCCATTGGTAATCGACGCCTCAGAGCACTAGATAAAATTATAAGGACCAAATATATCTAAAAAAAAAATGAAGGTGAGGATTTATAAAACAATTATTAAACCTACGGTGACTTTTGGAAGCGAAACCTGGACTCTACCTGAACGAGCAATAACCATCTTAAATATGTGGGAAAGGAAAATTTTAAGAAAAATTTATGGCCCTATTTATGATAAGGGAGAGTGGAGAATTAGGACCAATTCTGAACTACAAAAACTATATAAAGATCCAAGTATTGTCACTGATATAAAAATTAGACAGCTGGAGTGGCTGGGCCACATTAATCAGAATGGACAATAATAATATTCCTAAAAGATTACTAGATGCCACGCTAAGTGGTAAAAGAAGAGCAGGAAGACCTAAACTACGATGGTTGGATGATGTTCAGGATGATCTAGTTAAAGCAGGAATTAAGAGATGGAGACAGAGAGCCCTAGAGAGGGAAGATTGGGTGGCAATTCTTAAGGAGGTCAAGGCTAAACTAAAAGGGCTGTATGACCACAGATGATGATGATGAAGATAGTCTATTAGTAACAACAAAATTGTCAGTGTTATGTCTTATTATAATTAAACTCTCACACAGGTATGGACTCACTCTCAGGGTGCCTGAAAACACTGCAGCCTACAGATCATCCATGGGCAACAGAGTGATGTTGGACGACTTCTCCAGTAAGTTGAAAACCCTCCTGGACCAGCTGAAGATAAGAGATCGTCCAGATCTAGTATGGAACTGCAGTGAGACTGGGCTGTCATATGTTATGAAAGCTTCCAAGGTTGTTACTGCTGTGGGCAGAAAGTACATCTACAGAAGAACCTATGCCAATCGTGGTGAAAATCACACCATGCTGGCCTGTGTTAACGCAAATGGTCACTGGATACCACCGATGGTGATATTCAAAGGCGTTCATATGTCAGAGGAGTTGAAGAAGGATATCATCCAGGAAGTCTTGTGAAGTTGTCGCCGAAGGGATGGATAAATAATGACTTGTTCATTGAATGGTTTAACTATTTCATAGCCTGCATTTCACCTGCAAGAAAAAATCTGGACCAAAGAGGAAGGCAGGCCTAGATGGCAGAGCCAAATGTTTGACTCCACCACAAGATCTATCCACAAAAAAATCCAGAGGTGAGGGATTTTTGTAAAATAGTAAGATATTAGCAATGCAGGGATTATGTCTTTAAAAGTGTTATAATTAAATATTCATTTATGTATAGGGAGGCCAAAATAAGAGGACAATGATCCGCAACCAAGCACTGTCAGAAAGCAAGCCAAACCAAAGGCAAGAGATGAAGACTGGGATTGCGGGGTTTGTGGTCAGAATTACAGAGATGATGGGTGGGTTCAGTGCACCTTCTGTTTGATTTGGTATCATGCTAAATGCCAAAGCACATATGATAAAGAAGCTGATGTTTTCATGTGTGATGGATGCCAGAATGACTCTGACGAAGATTGAGAATTTTTGCATTGCTATTATAATAGGCTACGTAGAAAAGTGCCATAATAAAAGTGTTCACCCTTTCAGGGCAAAGAAGATCCCTTTTCAATTTCAATTTTGATTTTGATTTGAGGAAATGGCGACCGAGTCACAGCGGTATAACTGTTTCATCAAATGCAGAGGAAATGCTGCATTACAAGCCTGTCCAGAGGCTAAAAGTGGCAGCCCCACTACTGGACTACCTAACGATAAGGCTAGTAACCTATCTTAGGGAAAACTACATTACTTTCAAGCCTCAAACAAGCAGTATCCGTTAAGAAGACTGCTAGATGGGGCCGAAACAGGTCTACAGAGGCCTAATTCGTGAAGGATGATGATGATGATGATTTTGATTCCATTATTATTATGTGTTGGTATGTATTTCTATGTTTTCTTGTAATGAATTTAGGCGAAATTACTATGTTTGAAGTCTTGTAACAATAAATTATAATTTCATTTGCATTTAATGAATTTTTCTACAATTCTTCTACCTCTCACGAAATTATCAACAGTAATCTCACTAGACGTTTTGATTTATCTAGAGAAAATCAAAACTCGAGTGGGATTTAATTGACTATTACACGATTAGAAGGAAATATATAAAGATTAGAAGTAACGAAGTACTCCAATACAATAAAATATTAATTGACTTACGAAAATACAACTGTCTTCAAATGTATTATTGTACCATCTCAACATTACAAATATTACGCTAGATGCATGCTAGATGGTAGTAGTGAGGAATGCCTTCTCGTCGAGAAGTTCTCGATCTATACACTATGGCAATGTTACTAGTCAAGAAGGCTTTGTTGATTCAGTTTCATTTTTATTAAGACAGTTGGATTCCACTTCAATTATTCGAATCCCAGTAACCAACGTCACTTGACAGATGATTTTCAATAAATCTTAATATTAAACAATCTCGGATACGTGACTATCCATAATATCATATAGCAGAAGCTATAACATAATCTAACTAATATACACAAGTGTTAGAAAAGTATTAATTAACGACGATGACATAAAAAATAAACATGAATAATTTTAAAAGGAATAATTATTGAATGTACAATTTTCAAATTTTAATGTGGTTGGTGGTTCAATTGATGTTATATTGGACGTGTGCGTAATAGAAGTGGAACTCATTGATTTAGGCCTACATGGTGTATTCAACTTATTCAGGATTTCCGAATGGTGCTCTTCATTTATTTGTAAATCGGATTTCAGAAGATGCATAGATATGATCAGTGATTTTTATTAATTCTTGTTCTTGAATGCCAATGAGAGTCATATTTGAAACTGCTGTGCATCGACTGGAGCGGTTTGTAATTATATATATATATATATATTTTTTTTTGACGTCCAGACCAGCGCAGTTTCAAATGTTGGCAAACAAAGAAACAAATGCTGGGGACGCGATAAAATTAAATAAATGCTAGGGACGCGATAAAATTGTGCGATAAGCAGCCATGATTGGTTGAAATATGTCCTTTCGTACCGTTTTATTGGTCAAAAGTAGTATGATGTAGTAAGAGTGTAATAGTCAATGTAATATCACGAAATTACCAAGATTATAACAAAATTACCAAGATTATCACGAAATAACCAACCTAATAGGTCACGTTATAAAAATGGTTTTTGGCAATTGTTCAAGAACGTATCCAATATTTTATGTCCCCAGATTTGTACACCAAATTATCGTCCCTTAGATGGAAATATTTACACATTTGCATTTTAAATTAATTTTCATAAAATTATCACGAAATTATCAATGTTTACCCTACTCAGTATTAATTTATTAGTCGAAATAGACTTTTCTTGTGCGATACCATGCTGCTCGAACTACAAAAAAAAAATAATAAAAAAAAAATTAAGGAATTTGGATGATTCCAACTGTTACCACACTCAGCATATAGCCCTGATCTTGTGTCTTCAGTTTACCATCTGTTTCGATCTATGGCCCACTTTCTGTATGGGAGAAACGTCATAAACTTGGAAGTGGTTGAGATGGGTATCAACGAGTTTTTTGCATCAAAAACAAAAAAAATGGTACCATCGAGGAATAACATAACAAACCTCGCCGAAAGGTGATTAAAGACCATAGAATCTACTTTGAAGATTACATTAATTTTTTGCAATGACAAATTCCAACTATAATATTGCTCCAAAACTGACATTACTTATGAGACAGTATCTGTACAAACTATGTCATTTTCCAGATACATGATGCATTACATATTTCACACATGCTTATCAAAATTTTCTATATTAGTAAGTATTTGTATAATAAGCACTATAATTTGATGATATATATATATTACTGTATATACACATACATACACACACAGTGCGTTTGCTTCCCCCTGCAGCCAGCCAGCAAGCGCGGAGCATTAGTTAGCAACAAGCTTATCCTACTCATTTATTGTTATCACTTGAGTACTAACCTTGTTACAAAAGATGCTGAAAGTGGTGTCCATCTGCACTGATGCATTCTTGACTGTGTCTTCTACACTGACAAGCATAAACGGACTGGTCACAGAAACCACCACGCATGGCCTTGAGGCGTTTTTTTTTTAAGTGCTTCAGTAAAGCAAACTGATTGTGAAACAGAACGCAATTAGGTCAGCTGACTGCAAAATGATGGACAGCTGTTGAGTGATTCTTAAGCACGGATGGCAGCACGTTGGTAGGCTATATTATTGCTGCTCCATGTGCTTGCTGTTCATCGCCTGGCCGCAGGGGGAAGCGAACGCACTGTATATAATATAATATATACGACTTAGGGTTAATACATTATATACACTTATCACTAGCACTCTAAATTAAAATTTATTTACATACAGTTAAGGCCATATCTACAAACAACTATGTGTGTTGAACTTTTAGATACAAGAGCTGGAACAAAAGTGGTAGCAATTGGCAATGAGAAGACTTAATACATGTTGCTGCCTTAGTGTTATTTTTCTCGGAAAAAAGTAATGCTGTACAAGTCAGATAGCCTTAGGGTGTCGTGGAGCTGAGAATACAGAAGGTCAGACAAGCTAGTGCAGTGAGTGGTATCAGTTGTACGATATTCAGTCAAATACAGTGATATCTTAAATTTTTTATTTTTGTAGGTTATTTTACGATGCTTTATCAACATCTTAGGTTATTTAGCGTCTGAATGAGATGAAGGTGATAATGTCGGTGAAATGAGTCCGGGGTCCAGCACCGAAAGTTACCCAGCATTTATTCATATTGGATTGAGGGAAAACCCAGGAAAACACCTCAACCAGGTAACTTGCCTTGTCCTGGAATCGAACTCGGTTTCACAGCCAGATGTGCTAACCATTACTCCGCACATGTGGATTCGATGTCTTAAAGTACAGGAGGATAGTGCAAGCATCCTGATGCCATGTTTACAAAGCTGGAACAACATTCGTGGATCAAAATTAAAGTTGAACAAGAACGTCCTACTTGTTGGGCTGCCTAATGGATTTTTGGGGAATTTTCCGAACAGTAGCCAACGTCATCTAACATTTCTTCTGTCAAAACAGTTTTTTCCCCTTTCTGTACTTCTGTAATATGTAATATCTGCAGTCTCCCGAAATTTACTTACTAATTTACGGATTGTTTCACGAACTGGAACTTTCATACTACGAAATCTTTCTGCAAATAGTCTTCGAACTTGGCAAGAGGATTCTGTACATATATAAAAATTGCATATGAACACATGATATTCTAAAGAAAACCTAAACTCAGCCATATTACACAATTTTTTTAAAGAAATAATACACTCTGAATAAACATACGCCTTGTTACAACAGCTAGATTACAGAACATACAAGTGTGTGACCTTCATGCACTAGGAACCAACCTGTAATAAGAAATCCTGTGGATGGCTCACATTATGTGAACACCCAGTGCTATCATTCAGTATCATAATTATAAGCGTCCATATCTGTGGAGTAACGGTTAGAGCATCTGGCCCGGGTTCGATTCCCGGTCAGAGCAAGTTACCTAGTTGAGGTTTTTTCCGGGGTTTTCCCTCAACCCAATATGAGCAAATGCTGGGTAACTTTCGGTGCTGGACTCCGGACTCATTTCACCGGTATTATCGCCATCTCATTCAGATGCTAAATAACCTAAGCTGTTGATAAAGCGTCGTAAAATAACCTACTAAAATAAAAATAAAAATATAAATAATTATAAGCAAATTATCATAAGACCATAATATAAATTCCTTTATATTCATATACAGTACTATCACGGAGAATGTGAGGGCTATCTAGTGACTTCTGTCTGCAAACTCATGGGCATGACATAACAATGAAACACAGACGATGCAGAGAAATCGCTCTTTTATTGAGACTCAGTTATGCTGTGTGGTCCACTTAACGAGTTTATACAAGATTCCACAAAAATTAATTACAAAATCCATTTGTTAATATGAATAATAAGAGCTTATATTCCAAAATGTTTGTTAAAAGGCAGTTAATGAGATTCTATTTTGCACTGTTGAAGACTAAAATCTGGAACACCCTAATTATCAGTTGCGTATTAAAAGGTGACGCAGCAGGCAATTTTTAAATTTGGTGTACTTAAATACAATATTACAAATAGATAAATATTTCTGTTGTAAATATGTTAATACGGAGTTTACAGTCTCCTGTAATTTCTTGAACACAAATTCAGTCACATCTTCTACTACTAACATAGCTTAACTGAAGCCCTTTATACAAAAGCTTTACAACCAGGCAAAAATTTTGAATTAACAAATGCACTATAGCCCTTTACTTTTAACCTGATGTCTCCTCTTTCCTGGTGTCCACCAGAGATCTGTCTGCACATATTCTTTCCAGTTGTTCTGTGTAGAAGGTGTTGAAATCCAACCTATAAATGGAAAATGAAATAAAAATAAGCATGGAAAGCAGAGTTATAAAGATCTCATGCACTGACTTCAGCACTGGAAGAAAATAATAAATAAATACGTAATTAAATAGAACCAATTGGTGGCCTTCCTCAGTGGACGAGTGTTCACCATGCTTGCAATTAGGTTCGAAATAATACCATAAGTTCTGTTAGGAAGGAAACTGAGCTTGGGTATTCCGTGTCGTCAATTTAGCACATGTCAACTTTCAAATTAACCTGTCAACACACTCACTTGTCAACCTATCATCTTACAGGCAAGCCCGCATTAGAAATGACATTAAATTGTACCTGTTGGCCACGTTCATAAGTGCCTAGATATGAACATATCTGAAGATAGTGGAAACCAACCAAAAATAAAAACCTACACCATTTTAATTGGAGTTTTGTCATTAGGCTTGTTCTCTGGTCTGGGCATATGAAAGAATTCCAGTGATAGAGGTGTCTGAAAAGTGAAAGTAAAATATAATAACAAAGGACAATGGTCATCATCATCATCATCATCATCATCATCATCATCATCATCATCATCATCATCATCATCATCAGTAATGAATGATAACAAAGACAAGAAACCGCTGACAATTGTATCTTAAGTCCTACTACACTGGTCAACAACCATTTTGGTGCCAGTCTGATCTGAGTGATTTTAGGTTGACTTTAGAATGTTGAATCCAAATACGGCAACAGTTTTGCTAGATTGGCTCTAGTTTTTGAGATATTGTAAGTCCTACCAAAAAACATAAAAAACAGGAAAATAAACATGAAAAGTATAATCTATTTACAAACACCATGAAAACAACACTAAATCATCATAAAGTAAACATATGAAATACACAATGACACTGGATTCCGTTCATAACAGAAAGCAACACAGTCTTCACAATTATTGCGTGAAAAGTGTTTGTATGATTGTCTGCTATGTGAGTGATCAGGACATTCGCACTGGAAATTCCAGCAGTAGTCTGCCATCATGTGCCTGTCTCATCTTCCTTGATACTTTCTTCCATGACTTGGATGTCTTGCTGGAACCTCTCCCCTTATTCCTCACTGAAACCACTGACAGGAAATCTATTTAAGTGACTATGGAAGAAGTGTACCTTTATGCTCATATTAACCCCCAAATTATGAAAGTTTGTGAGCATGTTGTGAACCAATTGTTCGTAGTTCTCTGCTTTACGGTTACCCAAGAAGTTCCTTACAAGAGAGACAAAACTACACCAGGCACATGCTTCAATGTCACTCATGACTTTACTGAAATCTGAATTGTTGATGAGCTTGCAAATTTGAGGACCATCGAAGATTCCTGCTTTAAGTTTTTCACAACTGAGTCCAGGGAAGGATCTGCAAATGTAATGAAGCAATTAGAATTTCTGTCCAAGGCCTTAACAAATTGCTTCATGAGGCCTAGCTTTTTATGGACCAGAGGGAGAATGATTTTGTCCCTATCAACCAAATACTCATATATGATTTTCGGTGCACCAACTGGCATAGGTTTTCTTGAAGGCCATGTCACCTTTTCCCAATGATCTTGCTTAGCTCTATTATCCCACATGTAGATGAAATATGGGTGCTTTGTGTAGCCACTTTGCTGCCCAAGCAAGATGTTGACCATCTTCAAAGCAATACAAATTAGCTATCTGTGCTGATGATAATGACGTTTCTGCAGAACCATATTCACGTTGTTGTATTCTTCATGAAGTTTTGTGGAGTGGACAAGTGAAATAGATGCATAGCGATTCCCATTGTGTAACAGCACACATTTCAGGCTTTTCACAGATTAGTCGATAAACAGTCGCCAGTCTTCTGGTCCAAATCAGGTTATTCCTACTTCCGTTTCTTGTATTTATTGAAGCCTTTTACACTCACAACACAAAAATAAGAGTCGTCGTGGTGGTTTCGTGGTTCTTTCCATAGCATTGGCACTCCAAAGTTTAAACTTTTCTTTGTCCCTTTTGTCCACTTTCGTAGACCCTCCACACAGGTTTTACAAACCTTATGGGGAGCCCAAGACTTATCTTGGTCCCCAAGATGAATACCGAAATATGCCAAATATATTTGCTTCACACAAAGTTAGTGATAGTCTTACTATTTTTCAGTGTAATGCATTCACCACACACATAACAGAAGTTATCAGGGCAGGTGAGGCAACCTCTTCGTAGAGAACTCATATTTCATACTTCATTGAAACAAAAGATGGAAAATGTGAACTTAATATTTAATTTGTCACAATATAATGTTACACGACAATAAACAATCAAACCGAAATTTAAAAAATTGAAAGATTCTGCTACATAAGTCAATGGAGACAGGTAATGTCAGAATGCAAGGTTTATTTGATGAACACCCTGTATCTTAAAAACCAGAGCCAATTTGGAAAAACCAAAGGGATATTCGGATTCAGCATCACCAAAATACCCCATATTCATTGCAACTTCTCTGGCACCTCGAAAAAGACAATTTTTGTTGACCAGTGTTATTCAAGATACGATTCTTTGACATGTCTACTTCACTTTATGTGCAAAGGAAAAACATAGATCTTTAATTGTGCTATAAATCTATAATATAGGACTCCTAACATTACCGTTCTTTTAAAGAAAACCTTATTAAGGAAAATTAAATCTTTGGTCGGCGGGAAAAGGCACATAAGTAAAAAAAATTAATTTTTCAGGAGAGAATTTCTTTTTAATTTAATCTTAACTGAATATAAGTATAATAATGAAATTCATGTATGTTGGTTAAAGTAAGACCCTTTTCAATTTAAAATACAAGAAATTTTATTATTTCAAAAATTAGAAAAAATACTAGACTTATGTGATTAAGTACAACAGAAAAATCGACTTTTTTGACTTATGTGCCTTTTCCCGCTGACCAAAGAAATTATTGTTTATAATCTGTGTTTCAGTGGCTGACCATGATAATATCTTTGAAAAATATTGGAGTGCAAGAGGTCAAATGACTTTATTGTCAAACGCCTGGCATTAGAAAACAACAACAAATTATGGTTTATTTAACGATGCTCGCAACTGCAGAGGTTATATCAGCGTTGCCTGTGTTCTGGAATTTTGTCTCACAGGAGTTATTTTACATGCCAGTAAATCTACTGACATGAGCCTTTAAACACACTTCAATGTCACCGACCTGGGCCGGGATCAAACCCGCAATCTCGAGCATAGAAGGCCAGCACTATACCGACTATGCTACCAAGGCCGACTTTATTAAGGAATGTTATCAATAAAGTTTAATCAGATCAATGGCAAGCATGGTAATCAAAGAAAAGTCTTGTGACAGAAATATAAATCTTTTACCTGTATAGCACATTGAGCAGTTTTTCATTATTATTCTCACGGCCAAGTTCCGATATTTTATCTAGAAGGCCAACAAGTACAGCAGTGAACTGAAGGTTGAACTTGGCTATACTCTGTTCAAAACTGTCACTGTCTCCCACTATATTGCCTTGAAGTTCAGGAGAGGGAGGTGGGGTTTCCTGTAAAAGATTCACACAAAGTACTACATCATATTCTCACCTACTGTTATAAAGATGATGACAACAGCAAAATAAAAGTTTAATTAAAATCAAAATCTAACTTTTGTAATTTTATAATGATTTTTGTATAAGTAATGTGAAATCTTCCGTTCATTTCACAACAATAACTACATCTAAGAAAGAAATGCGTTTCATTCTACTTGAATAAATTCTATATTACAAAGTGCAGCAAAATATAGAGCTAACTGGTAAACACTTATCCGAACTATTACATCTTTTAGTTATATTTGTCTTTTTTTTTTTAACTTCTATGTAAATATACTCATTTCTAAGTTCACATTTATCTTGAAAACATATGAGAGTCTCAAATCAACAAAAAATTCCAATTTAAGTACACAGTCTTGATGAGTAAATGTAATTAATATGGACGATAAGAGAAAAACCAGAATTTCTCACAAAACTTATACTACACATATGCTAAGTATTATCACGAATATAGTATTTTATTTTATATTTGCTTTGTATTTCAAATCTTAGAAATGGATAAACACTCTTTCATTTCATAAACTGATACTTTACTTTAACAGCTGAGGAATAATATGTATTTACATTTATTTTAAATAAATTTACAAGGTACATTTTGTGTGATCTACAAGAAGATATGAACAGTGACCACCTACTTTGCTGTCCAACCTTAACCAAAGTGAAAGAGTGTGACCAATAGTGGGAGGTGAGGAACTTAATGACACAATGAAGGACATTTCTTCTCCTTTTGCATTCTATGTCTTTTTTTTTATTTTATTTTATTGTTTTTTTTTTATATTAAAGTTGTGTTTAGGCCAAAGATGTAAATCTCAGTACCTGTCATTGGAAAATAAATAAATAAATTTTAAATAAATATTTGCTACATGCAGTGCTATCAATTCATGTTGCATAATGCTGATACTGAACAGCGTTAACAACGATTGCACCTGAGTTAACAGTCATCAGTCATTACAGTAATACATGGAACAATAAGTTCGATTCTACAGCACAGAAGATATTTAAGTTCTTACACTTTTTCAATAGGACGTTTACATCCTACACAGTATACAACATTTATGAGTTAATAATATTTATTAAATGCTGCACTCACACATTTTATAAAACTATACTGGTATCCAAATATTTACAAAAGTAAAAATGATGGCCAAGATATACATTTCTCACACATAACAGAAACTATCCTAACTTAAAATAAATAAATAAATAAATAAATAAATAAATAAATAAATAAATAAATAAATAAATAAATAAATAAATATATAAATATATATATATATATATATATATATATATATATATATATATATATATATATGCAAGTTATACATACCCAGGTATTATGTAATAATACATCGATATGAGGAAATTATTAATACATTTTTACTGAATACTCAAATATAGCATTGCAAGCAAATAATACAACATATAATGTATAAAATAAGTATACTATGATGTAAACTGTAAAGCAAACATAAAGAAATAAAGTTACTTTCTACACACGTACAGTTAGTCAAGAAATGAAAGAGAAATGCCAATTATGTAAGTATTGTAAGATTCCCATGGAAATTGAACAAGTTGTATACATATATGCATGTTAGGATTCCAATTTATCAGACAGACACAAGGCAGCTATGTCGACTATTACAATCCACTTCAATGAGTTTCTTCTGAAAAATAATGTTACTTAAACAACGGAATTACTTTAAATTCATTCTCTTGTGAACTAACTTATATTTGAGAACTCAAGCTGTGGCTAATTGTACACTGCTCCAAAGGCAATCATACAAGGCTTCAAAGACAATCATAGCATAATGAGAAATTCCAGAATCTATTAAAATTATTATTACATATTCTGGAACCCTATAATATGAAGAATCAGACAGAAACAACGTACATAAAGACAAACTTTTCCATTGCACTAAATATGAATAAATTTAGAATCAGATATCTTGACGAAAATTAATATTTTATTATAGCAGGAACAAGAATATACACAGTACGAGAATTGCACTGTAGTAATAACACATTTAAATTGCTCGAAAATGTACTGATCCTTGTGTAAGATTTTAGATTATTTCATTTTGAAAATTATATACAGTTGCACCCCTGTATATCAATATCTTATATAACAACAAATCCAGTTGCAATGATATGAATATTGCAGTTATAGGAGATAAAACTACTCTAAATAAAAATATTTACTCTATTTTTGTAAGATTTCATATTCAATTTCAAAACATAGCACTGTTACAAAAATAAAAAAAAAAACGAAAATGGAAGAATTTTGACACTGGAATAACTATTCTTTTTCGAATCTCTCACTGCTAATCTGACTTCTTACTCCTGACACAAAGAATACTAAATTGCACACACAAATGTCTGTTAAAATCAAATTTATTTTGTCACAAAAAGTATTGCGAAAACCAAAAGAATATTCTTTCAGAATAGCTAAATTTATTGGTTTTAACATTTTGTTCTAACAGTTTACGTACATACAGCAAATAAAGTGATGGAAAAAATGTTTAATATTTTTCGTAAACTCGTACGGTATATCTAGTGAATCTTAAAGAAGTAAACAATAGATTCCGACTTTTCTTCAAACCTAGAATGTATTTAGCAATCTAGCGCCTTTAGGCAGACATTTCTTACTATAAAAATTAGTGCATTGAATAATTACTTTTTCCAATACAATCATTATTAACAATAGAATAAAAAGCTATTTGGTGCTTTTTAGATTTCAGTTTTGTTAAAACATATTTTTACATGAATGATCTCTAAACCAGTGTTTAAAATAAGTTATTTGACCTAAGCCTGATTAATTTAATATAAGGTGCATTGTAAAATGGTAAGACCAACTGACGAAAGTCGTCATGTACAGAGAAAAACTGAAATCAAATATATCAAATTATATAACTTTATCATATGATTAGTTACAAATATATTTCTTTCAGACACTGCTAAATACAAAAGAAAGTCCTGTTGCAAAATGAAAAGACCACTTGTCCTTAATGTCCTATAAATGAACTTTTTTCCAGAACTACCTGAAACACATGATGCTCACTCCAAGCTTCTGTAACACATTGTCAAGTTCATTCCATGCAGATATAATAGAGGTCTTTAATTTCTACACATTGACATACTGCTTTTCATCACGATAAACAGACCTGCATAAGATCCACATAGGGTTTAGGACCGGGGAATTGGAGGACCATTCCATAACACTAACACATTTGCAGCGAAACCAATCCCTTGTGGATCCAGTAGTGTGGATAGTTGAATTGTCCTGCTGAAATATCCCATTTGGTGTTCCAATTTTCCCTGCGTTAACTTTTGCAATTTCTGTTCAATGTAGAAGTCGTTGCAACTATCGCATGATAGTTTGTATACACACTACAAAAACATCTTAACACACAGACAAGACACACAAACAAATACAACTTAACAGCTACTGTAATGAGAAAAGTTCTCAACCACTGAAGTTGCCAATTAAGTTACTGAAAAATCAGCACAAGAAACTGGAGTGTCTAAAAAAAGACTATTATTAAAAAAGTAAAAGAAGAAGCAATAGCTGAGACAAGTAATACAATTCTAACATTAGGGAGAAAGAAAAGTGTCTAAATGGAAAATGTTTCTGGATGATTTTGATGTAAGTGTGTAGATAAATATAGTCGACCTGGTTGGCGAGTTAGTATAGCACTGGCCTTCTATGCCCAAGGTTGTGGGTTCGATCCTGGGCCAGGTCGATGGCATTTAAGTGTGCTTAAATGCGACAGGCTCATGTCAGTAGATTTACCGGCATGTAAAAGAACTCCTGCGGGACAAAATTCCGGCACATCCGGCGACGCTGATATAACCTCTGCAGTTGCGAGCATTGTTAAATAAACCATAACATTGATAAATATAATCCACTTCATTAGAAAAGAAATTGGAACGACAAAGAAAATTCTAGCCGCAGCAAAAGAAGATAATGTTTTCTGAGTTTCTGAGGAAAATTATAAAAGAACGTCAGATTTAAAAATACAAAAACAAATCAAAATTTAACTTAGCAGAATGATACATGGAGAGCTCAAATAAACCATTACTTACATGCACGAAATCAGATCCATCCAAACTATACATTTATAAGTGTTAGAAGATGGCAAGAAGTTGGGTTAATAAAAGAAAAAATGTAAATGAAAGTGGTAAAGAAAATGGTTTCATTCTTAACACAAAATTGGTAGTAAAATGAGAATGCCAGTAAGCCAGTAACAGGTGTGAACAAAGGTTACTGCCCAATGTGTCCCTCAGTGGTTTCGTTGTAATAGAATAATGCACCTTATCACTGAAAGGAGGATAAGCTACCCGCTGGAGCAACTAGGAAAGACAATGTTGAAAAGTGACTCACAATTAATAGAATTACATACAGTACGTCAATAAAAAGGAGGGACTACTGGAACCTGTCAAATTTAGCAGCTTCTTTTGTACACATGGACATCAAGTTATTCAATTATGTCTCAACTACTGTGATCTCAACTCCAATTAGTAAATTTGGCACATTTAAAGAGAAGCAACAGAGTGGAAAAATGTTTACAATTACAGTACATGCAAGACCTCAAAGGGTACTATTTTGTTAAAGAACAAACTGAAATGTTTGTTGTGCACTGGAAGAGTGTGACAACAGCTTGATGTTCACATTGAAAGCAGCAGTAGTGACGAAGATGAGAGTAGCATAATATCGAAAGTTGAGTCACTGGAATGAAAGATGTAAACTTACTGAAGTAATCCTTACTAGGCTTTTATAGATGCAGAGAATGCAGTTTTCCCTCGTGTCTGACTTGTCTCTCCACCCACTACTTCAAGTAATGTTGGAAGTGCTAATGATTTCTCTAATAAGGTGCAAATTTAAAATGGTTGTGTAGTATTACTTTCTTTGGAAGAGAAATAAAGTTGGTAATCCTGTACCACAGACATGTAGCGTGTATAAGAACCCACTCCCTGAATGACAGATTTAAACTAAATTTACTGGCCATTTTTCTAACATGACAAAGTTCAACATTATCTGTCATCATCCTTGCCTCACATACTATTATGGGAGGTAATTCCAAATTCCAGGTGCTCCCACCGTAGAAATGAAATTCGGTACTGTCACACTACCAGAATGCAAGAAACTCCAACTTGATGAGACACTGGAAAATCAATATGCTATTCGCATCTTGGCAGTAAAATGGAAGTTGGATTCTAATGTTATTTATTGCAACTGGATCTGTGTTCATTTCATTAACATCATTTCAAGCATGTGATTAATATGACCAACATGATGTTATAAAGAAAGTCAATTCTTGAAAAAAGATAATATATAATGTGTTCAAGAAGAATCTCTGGGATTTCGAAGTAACATGATTCTCAAAAAATCGAATCAGACAAGAGTTCTGCTCATGGTCTGCAACAAAAGTCTTAAAACTAATTTAGCAATCAACAGACCGACAGACTCTCCAAGGATTGACTACAAACTGTGTTGGGTCTTTTGCACTCAAAACATATGGAAACTTTAGCCCAGCTTGTAATCTATAAATGTGAGTTGCTGAGTAAGAATTGTTTGTTATCTTAAACTCTGGATAGAGAAACTGTGATCCAGATTATAAAATTGATTAAGGCTTTATGGCTATCAATTAACTCTGTCCTTTGTGCCTGAAGCATTCAGAATTGGTCTTCGCCACCTCTAATTCCATTCTTTTTATGTTTTTTTATAGCAGATTGAGAGTTCCACAAAAAGTCAAAGCAAGACTCATTTACAAAAAAAAAAAAAAAAAAAAAAAAAAAAAAAAAAAAAAACTGGAGAAACTTCGTGAACACACTGTCTTAATTCTTACATTATTTCAAAGCAAAAGAAGATATTGTATTGTATCCAAATTCACATAAAACGCAGGATAACATTCAGTACAATTTCGAGCTGAGTGTCTACATACATGCTTCAGACAGTGGTACCTCAGCATAAGCATCAGAGCCTTCATAGGCAGGCCCTAGCATGGACGTGAGTTCAGCGTCCAAGTAGTACTTCCTCATGTGCTGGTTGCAAGCGCAGCATTAACAACACACAACATCAAGTGAATACAAGTACAGTGTTAGCATTAGGCTCAAGCTCAACAAAGAATCCGGTTTTTAAGCAAAGTTCATAATGTAACTAATTGCTAGACAATTCTTGAGGCACTTCAGTTCCTCCTGTCATTTTTCCATCATATCTCCCTAATTCACAGTCATCATTATCACTGGTGGTTTAGCAAAGGGAAACTAACTATATTGTACCATTTTCCTCTATGGGAAATGTCTGTAAGTCTAGTCATTCTGTGGACAAAATTTGGTTACCTCTACAACTCTCAGAACAATTACTTCGTTTTTCTCTAAAATTCTCAGAATAATTACTTTGCTTTTTGTCAGTTATTTAGTAACACAGTATCAATTGCTGATTATCTAGTATAAGTGAAATTCGTCATAAAGAGATGGTATATGCTGGGCTGAGTTTAAGGATTTGTCAAGGAATTACCTGACATTCACTTTACAATTGAGGAAAGCCTCTGAAAAAAATCCAACCAGGTAATCAGCACAAGCGAGTTACTCTGGTACTTCGACATCAACATCTCAAATGGTCTGAAGATTCTTTGTTTTTTTAAAGTAACAATAAATAAAAACTATCAACTTAATCATTTATTTAAAAATTGTATCTATTCAGTTACTTAACATAATAACTAATATTGGCCCACACCCACTTTCCATTCCATCTTTTGTTGATTTAGTGCAAACACCAAATGCAACTTACATATACGTTGAATGATGTGAGTGGGATGATACATCCTTTTGTGCAGTAAGAGAATGTATAGAAAAATGACAGACTGAACGATAAGATTATATAAAATAAAACTCTTATCCTCCTTATCTTCCGTTTGTGTGACCGACTAAATCACTATCAGTATATACCGTACATTAAGCACACAAATTTCATAATTGTAAGTAATATTATTCTTGTGTACAATACAAGAAGGTGCTTGGGGAGCATGGAGATAATATCCATGCTTTCATGACATAGACATTAGGCTCAAACTGTTTTTTACCCCTGATAAAGATGTAGTACTGAAATGCAGATTGTAAATCTATTAAGGCTATTAAGGGGAATTTTCTCTTCTACTAGATTATTGAAGTCCTATATTCATATATGTTTTCAAAACGTATATACTTTTCCTTAAAGCTTTTTAACTTTATTCATTTAAGTTATCTCAAAATTTTGTTTTTATTGGATTTGCTAGTGGAGAATGCAATGGCTGTTGGAGTTTCTGACCATCACTTTTATTTGTGAAATGGGACTGGCACATTTTCCAACCATTGCTATTGCATTGTCTGTGCAAATGTCAATGATAAACCATGTTCTTCGAAACAATTATTCAAGATTTTAAAGATTTCAGTTTCTGTTGCTTTGGAAGGCAATGCTTCACATGAAAGCATGTCTCCCTTCAATGAATGTTTATGTTCATATCGCACTGACATGAAAAGTACAGCTAGTCTGCCACATTGGTAGATTCATCCATTTGCAAAACAAAGTCACTGCACTTGAGATGGTGAATCAGCTCCTCCTTCACGTTAGCTGCTAGGTATTTAATCCAACGAGTGTTATTAAACTGTTTGGCCAAATTTTCTTCCAGCATAATTTAACCAAATCAACAGCATAATATTTAACTAGTTCTCTCCTAATGTACTGACTTTATCTACCTAACTATTGAGTAATTAATTGTATAAGATACTTTGGTTGTCTTTTCGTTTGTAGCATGAAATGCCTTAATGCATTTACAGCTGAACCTTGATACAATAATTTTTAGGAGCCTAGGAAAATTTGTATTGGTATATCAGGGTTATTGTTGTACTGAAGGGCTACCGGTATGAAATGTTTCTCAAATTTATGTTCTGGAAGAGAATATGGTAGAAATAAGAATAAAACATTATATACTATGAAATAACATTTACCTGTGTACTCATAATGCTATTTAATGTACAAATTACAAATTCATTCAGGCATGTTAAAAAAATACTGTCTTTGGTCAATGTCATCTGCTGCCACAGTTTTGAAATGCTTATATTCAGGATTAAATTTACCACTTGCAACACTGTCCTCTATTTCCTATTTCATGAATGTTGCGTGTGTTGACTGCAGAAACTCATACTTTCAGCCACTTCAGTCTGTTTTAACCCCTTATCTAGGGCACTAAATGCAGCTAATTTAATCTCCAAACTTATTTCTTTTCGTATTACACTTGCCACCATTAATAACAAACACTCAAATGTGATAAGTGCCAGACTGTCAGGAAGCCAGTGGCAGGAACTATAAAGACAAATCCTATTAAAGGTCATGCACTCTTGAAGCAGATAGAGTTATGTAATACAGGGGCGTATTTTGCGGGCTACCGGGGCTACCAGTGGTAGCCCAAGGAAATTACAAAAGAAAAAGTTTATAATATAACAATAATGTAATAATTTTGTATTATTAGTTTTACCATAATAATTAAAATTAAAATAATTGTTAGATATATTTTGTGTAATATTGGGGTCAGCGGTAGCCCAAACCCTTTAACCAGTATACGCCACTGATGTAATACATCCCTTGCACAGAATGCCAAGATTGGTTAAGAGAAGTATGAAAGAGTGTAGACCGAATATCAGGAAAACATCTTTAAGAGCACAGTACCAACTGAAAATTGAAATACTGACCATGAAAACCTAGCAAATTAAAAATATCTATATATATATGTTTTTATCATTCCATCGAGGTTTCTACAAAGATTGACCAACACTGTAATTGAATAAAATATATTTCAAATATAGGAAATACACTGGGACTGATAAAATTTATCATTGCAACAGAGTTTGTTTTTCAATGATAGCCTACCTAACTAGAGTCTCTATTAAAGAAAAAATTAAATAAAATATAAATATTCATTTAGAATTGATTACGAGGCCGATTATTAAACCCTGGTTGGGATGGCTATCAAATATCTGTATTATCAGTGTTCATTGTATGGAGGTTCGACTTTATTAATCTTTAATAATAAATCCTGTTTGTGTGAAAGAAACTGACTCTTTATCTTTGGATTTTTAATGCACAATTTCAAAATGATGACGCAATTTAGTTGGAAGTATAAAGCTATTTGGAAACATTTTGTTGCACAAAACATGCTGAGAATGACTATTAGTATCTACAAATCCATAAGAAAGGTAACTTTCATTGTATTTATGTTTCTTAATGGCACAGTCGGTTTTTGTTTGCAGCAGCCAGCACTTTGTTCCTCTTTCCAGCACATGTATTACTTGTAGTTTCTTCTACTGAGGATACTTTAGTTCTAGTGCTGTCTAGCAACGTCTCTGAAACTTTAGCTTTAGAAGTCGAAGAAAGTTTTCTTGATGTGTGATTTAAAATTCCAGTCTTGAGCCACCAATTCATCACAAATATAAACAACAAACGTGCAGACTTACGATTCGTCGCTTCCCCTGGATCAACTTTAGTGAATTGAATTTTAAAAGGCAGAGAGAATAATAGAAACATTCAATCCAGACGTTTGAGATGGACAGGGCATGTAGCACGTATGGGCGAATCCAGAATTGCATATAGAGTGTTAGTTGGGAGGCCGGACGGAAAAAGACCTTTGGGAAGGCCGAGACGTAGATGGGAAGATAATATTAAAATGGATTTGAGGGAGGTGGGATATGATGATAGAGACTGGATTGGTCTTGCTCAGGATAGGGACCAATGGCGGGCTTATGTGAGGGCGGCAATGAACCTCCGGGTTCCTTGTAAGTAAGTAAGTATTGGGCCCTAGTTACGGAGGATTAATACAATTTCATTGTTTACAAGACTCGTTGACTTTATTATAGTAAAGTGAGCCGGAGAGTTTATGGATGGAGAACTATATTTGTTAGCAAGTGCGGTTTTGAATTTGTTTCATTTATTGAATGAATGATGAATGGTGTACACAGTATGTTTAAAGACGTCGGTTACAGAGTTGATGTAGAGGACTGTGTTGACCAGGGGCAAATTTACGCATAGGCAAAGTAGGCAACTGTCTACAGTGCAAACTCTTAAATAACAAATCTGCATCTTAAGATGGGGCACCATTATTATTCGTTTCTTAATATGTTGAGTTGACGCGATATTTTGGTACATAGGAAGTGCTCCAATACTAGATTGAAATTTTACACAGACAATAAATCCATTGGTAAAACTAATTTACTTATGGCTTTTAAGGGACCCCGAGGTTCATGCCGCCCTCACATAAGCCCACCATAGATCCCTATCCAGAGCAAGATTAATTCAGTCTCTACCATTATATCCCACCTCCTCAAATCCATTTTAATATTATCCTCCTATCTATGTCTCGGCTTCCCCAAAGGTCTTATTTCCTCCGGCCTCCCAACTAACACTCTATAAGGATATCTGGATTCACCCATATGTGCTACATGCCCAGCCCATCTCAAACGTCTGGACTTAATGTTCCTAATTATGTTAGGCGAAGAATAAAATGCATACAGTTCTGCATTATGTAACTTTCTCCAATCTCTTGTAACTTCACGCCTCTTAATACCAAATATTTTCCTAAGCACCTTATTCTCAAATACCCTTAACTTTTGTTGCTCTCTCAAAGTGACAGTTCAAGTTTCACAACCATACAGAACAACCAGTAATATTACTGTTTTATAAATTTTAACTTTCAGATTTTTTGACAGCAGACTATATGACAAAAGCTTCTCAACCGAATAATAACAAACATTTCCCATATTTATTCTGCATTTACTTTCCTCCTGAGTATCGTTTCTATTTTGTTACTGTTGCTCCAAGAAATTTGAATTTTTCCACCTCTTTAAAGGATAAATTTCCAATTTTTATATTTCCATTTCGTACAATATTCTGGTCACGAGACATAACCATATACTTTGTCTTTTCGGGATTTACTTCCAAACCTATCTCTTTACTTGCTTCAAGTAAAATTCCCGTGTTTTCCCTAATAGTTTGTGAATTTTCTCCTAACAGAGTCATGTCATCCACATAAACAATTCAATTCCAAACCTTCTCTGTTATCCTGAACTTTCCTAATGGCACATTCTAGAGCATAGTTAAAAAGTAATGGTGATAGTGCATCTCCTTGCTTTAGCACATAGTGAATTGGAAAAGCATCTGACAGAAACTGGCCCATATGGACTATGGCTGTACAGTTGTCAAAAAAAGTGGCCACACTCATGAACAGCAAATATTTTCTAAGTCCACTTCAGGTCACGGCGATGTTACACGATGCATGTGCTTTTAGAAGCAGTTCCAGAACTATGGAATCATTCCATATCTGTGCCTCATAGACCAGCGGTAGAGAGCTCGTTTAATGATTTGAAGGTTGTGAGTTCGGGCCTTGTTCAAGTTTTCATTTTATTTTTTAATCATTCTTTAGCAATATAAATACTGCATTATTCAAATTATCATTTATATTCTGTTATCGTTCTTTATCGATATGAATAATATTCAAGTTATTTATATTTTATCGTTCCTTTAGTGATATATATAATATTCAAGTTATAATTTGTTATATTCTGTTATCGTTCTTTAGCGACGTGAATAATATTGAAATTATCATTTGTATTCTGTTATCGTTCATTAGCGATATAAATAACATTCATATTAACATTTGTATTCTGTTATCGTTCGTTAGCAATATAAATAATATTCAAATTATCATTTGTATTCTGTTATCGTTCGTTAGCGATATAATATAAATTTAATGTTAGGTTTAGAACAATACAGCTGCCTAATACGAGTGTTAGTTTTTTCTTCTTATATGGTTATATTATTACATTATACTATCCTGTAACATAATAAATTGGAAAGGTGTTACGAGGATTTGAGCCTGATACGTTGGCATTTCAATTCCGAATTTCGCGACGTCCGACGTTCCTACGTTCTTCCGACTGAGCTATGTCATTTACCTGGTATTAACGTAATTCAGCGCATTGTCAGAAACACTACAACTGAACGTTCATTTCAATTATATTCTGAATATTTAATAATGATATAAAAAGGTTACGTTTATGACAATAATATTTAGTTGTAATACCAACTGCAGCAACAGCAGTGTTAACAGCAGCAATGATTAAGGACGCATTGCGTGGATACAGTTCAATACAGATTTTTCGAAAACAAATTACGACACTGAGATCGAGATTATAAAATAATTATATTTTTCTTAACTCTGTGGACTTTGTTTGAGAATGATATAGTTATTAATAAGACTCTAACAAGTATTTATATTATTATTTCCTAATTGAAGAATATATATTTTTAGTATAATGAATGTTTTGCTGCTATTTTAAGACCTAGGTAGAGGCTAATTCTCTGATCTGAGGAAATCACGAAGCCATTTCTGCCTGCGACTTTGACTGACATAGCTCCACAAAGAGGTGCAGGAACGAATGAAAGTATAATACGGGCTGTGGTTCATCTTGGTTTTTCGGCATCCGAGGCAGGTAGGCGTTTCAATGTTTCAGAAAGGACAGCCCAGGGATGGGTGCAAAATTATCAACGCTCGGCAATTTTTGGCCGAAAAGCTGGGAGTGGTAGAAGGAAAATTTCAACACCACAACACGACGCCAGATTAGTGGCAGAGTTGAAAGGAATCCCTTTCATACCGCTGCTACTTTGAAGGCAATTGTTAATTTCCCTGACCATGACCAGACCATGAGAAATCGTTTAAGGGCTGCCAATTTGATATCTCGACGTGCCATTCCTAGGGAAGTTCAGAAGGAAGAGCATATAGAGGAGCGTTTAGTCTTTGCAGTGGGAAATGGTGATCGGGATTGGAAAAGAGTAATCTTTTCTGATGAAATCACCTTTTCTACTACAAAGGAAGGACCCACTCTTGTATATAGTCCTCCTGGTACCCGATTCGACCATAGATACGCTGCCATGCGTGCCCGCAGTAGTAGAGTATCTGTGTCGTGTTGGAATTCTTCAATTTCAGCAGGATAATCATCCATTCCACACATCTCAATTGATTCGGGACTGGTTTATGAGACAGGATATTGAATTGATAGACTGGCCTCGTCGCTCTCCGGACTCGAACCCTTTAGAGAAAGAAGCATATGCGGAAAAATTGGCCCAATCCCCCTCCAAGACGCCCTGATGATTTGTGGAAGCTCGTCCATGGTCCTTGGAATGCCATGACTGAGAACAGTCGGTATTTGAAAACACTAGTCGATTCCATGCCTACTCGACTGCAAGATGTGATTGAGATGGGAGGAAGATGGACTAAATATTGAATCGTGGCATTTTGTTTTTTAACTTTTAATTGTTTTAATTTTTTAAGGCAGACGCCTGTAAGTTTGTTTTGTTTATGCCACGAAAGATATTTTTGGTAAGAATATAATCTTTCTTTCCATTTGCAGCCATAATGTCATAATAAATAATGATACAGTCATGGCAATAATACATTCATGAACCTGATGTTAATTACTAAAACAGTCATAAAAGAAACAGAAGCAATAATATTTTCTCTCGCTTCTAAAAAAAAAAAAAAAAACATAAAAAGCATTAGGTTGTGTTCAAACGCACGACCTTACGAACACTTGCCCGAAACGCTACCATTACGCTACAGATTAACACGCAAAAAACTTTCATTCTGACTGTAGATATTAGGCCACGTGATCCAACAACATGTAACATTACCTGTCTCCGAATTGTAGCGGAGATACCCGTAGGGAACTTTGTGTCTAGAGAGCGGCCACTTTTTCTTTTGACAACTGTACATTTCACTGAGACACATTTTAATTAATTAAAATTAGTTTCTTGGGAATACCAAATTCAGTAAGTATATTATATAAAACTTCTCTGTTAACCGAGTCATATGCCTTTTTGAAATCTATGAATAACTGATCTACTGTACCCTTATACTCCCATTTTTTCTCCAATATCTGTCAAATACAAAAAAATCTGATTAATAACCAGTAACCAGTGTAACTTGGAAGGCCATGGTTTGATCAATGTGTGCTCTTTCATTTCAAACGTTTATTATGTGATTAATATCCTTAACTGGATTAATTCTTGATTATCCGAAGACTTTCTTATTTCGTTTGTTCATGTGTATATTAGGAAAGTTTTTCATCATGTGAATCTTCAAGAAATTCAGTGTGTTTTCTAGTGACTTTATAGGCTTGTTGATTTTACATAGCAACAGTGCTTACAAACATTAATTCGTTTTATTTCGTTTTTGTGTAGTTTATTTACGCGTTTTAGTTTAATTTATCAGTGATGTCAACCAACATCCCTCTGTCTACTCCATTTGATTTTACTAACACTTCTTCTGTCACTTGTACTTTATGTGATAAATCTTTTACTCATCGAGGCATCAATACCCACATTTCGAGATGTCACACATCAGAAGATTCTTCGCTGAATATTACCCCAGCAGCAGCAGAAAATCCTTACGATATTTCTACACATATTAGTGCTACTAATCAACCTGATGATAATGATTCATCGTTACGACAAAATAAAATTGGATGTATTTATTGCAAAAAGTTGTATGATAAAAGGGGTATTCATAAGCACATGAAAGTGGCTCATGGTATACGGACAACTGCACTTAACATCTGTCCTCATTGTAATAAATTTTTCAAAGGTGTTAAGCAGCATATTGCTAAAGCTCATCCGGAAGAATTTCGTACTAATCTATGTTCTAGTTATAATTCTAATAATCAGAATGTTTCCCTTGATATACCGGAGATACCACTCCCTAATCTCGAGAGTGAGAATGTTTCAGACAAAAATGATGTTCATGGGTTTCAACAAAATTTGGATGAGTGGATTCAAATTTTTCAGAGTAATATGGACGAGGAAAACTTTCAAAAATATACGGAAGATTTCAAAGATTTTCTTGGTACTGCTCATCATTTTCTCCCAGGCCCCAAACACCCCGCCACGCGGTATTATCTAGCACGCAGACGCGGTGACTTCAAAAATAATAATAGACACTATACTGAAACCACAAATCCCCAAAGGAAATCCAAACGAGAAAAGCAAGTCAGACTAGAAAAATACAATTACCAGGTGACACAATTCCTATATTATAACCAAAGAAAGAAAGCAGTTCGTCGAATATTTGAACCAAAGAAATGTCCTTTAAGTATTCCGGTAAATGAGATTGAAACTACGTTTAATAATAAATTTAATAATGTAAACCACCATCACTTGGATAATTATCCGAAGCATATTACTGAAGTTGACAAAGATGATATTAACAACAGATTTCTGGATACTGTTAGTAAGGAAGAAATTCTTAAAGCTATGCAAGGTATTTCGATTGACACTTCTGCAGGACCAGATAAAATATTGATGCGAACTATTAAATGTGAAAAAGTTGCAGTAATTTTAGCATTAATAGGAACTAAAATGTTTTCACACAATTGGGTACCTAATTTTTTTCGGAAAGCTAGAACTGTTCTTATATATAAAGGTGGAGAAAAAAAGGACCCAAATAATTATCGACCTATAACCATTTGTTCAGTAATTCGAAGAGTTTTGGAGAGGTGTCTTTGTTCAAGAATGCAACAATACGTAGAATTTAATGAAAACCAACGAGGATTTGTATCTACTGCTGGTGCACAGATTAATGCCTCTATATTAAATTCAGTTCTTTGTAAGGCCAAAATCGAAAAAGAAGATGTCACCATCTTGTTTCTTGATGTGCATAAAGCTTATGATACTGTTGGACATCGGCATTTGGAATCTGTCATTCACAATTCTGCCCTTCCCCAAAAATTACAGGATTTAATTATAAATTTACAGTGTGGAAATGAAACCCAGATAGAGGTTGGAATCCATAAAACAAAACCCATACCGTTTAAACAAGGGGTTATGCAAGGCGCTCCTCTTTCCCCAATGCTTTTTAATCTCAGCATAGACCACATTTTTGATGAATTATCCGAGCCTAGTGTGGCTGAAGAATTTGGATATGACCTTGTATCGGATCTAAATAATGTAGTAACATTAGGATTTGCGGATGATATTGCACTTGTTGCTAAAAGTACAATTGCTGCATCTGAAATATTTACCATGACAAAACGGTCATTACAGCAGATCGGATTAAGTCTAAATGAATCTAAAACTCAAACCATCGTTATCGAGAAAGGAAAATTAAGTAGTACGACATTGAATCTTGGAGGATCAATTGTTAATAGTATTGATGGAGATGAACGAATCAAATACCTTGGGATTAATTTTTCTGATGAAATTAAGTTTGACATTGCCAAAGTAATCAATAATTTAAATAATAAGATCCAAGCTTTAACATCTACTTATCTTCTGAAACCAGAACAAAAACTCAATGTTTTAAATATGTATATTTGGCCTATACTTGTTTATCCTCTTCAAAATGCTCCCCTTCACCAGCTTTCTGACCGGTTTCTCGAAGATGTGGATAAGTTAATTAAAAGTTCGGTGAAGGAAATTTTATGTTTGCCAGGAGACACGCCCGACGCGATGTTGTACACCGAACGTAAATATAAGGGTCTCAGCCTTTTCAAAGCTCAATGGGAAGCATATTTACAGCATCTCAATATTTGCAACACATTATTGAGAACCTCGAATCCTCTTGTCGTTTCTACAAGGAACATAGCAGCAGAAAAGAAAGTATGTTCCAGGAAGTTAAAAATTCCACCTGAAGATCTGGATATAAGTAACATCAATGTCCATAAACTACGACAAAATCTTAGGAAACAAGAGTACGACAAATGGTGTGCGCTTCCACATAAAGGAAAAGGTGTTATTTTATTTCAAGAATATACTCCCGGAAATAAATGGATTTTTTCTAAGGAGGGTCTATCTTCCTCTGAATGGCGGGACGCACTTAAGATGAATGCTAACGTAGCACCAGTGAGAAGTCTTCATGGGAGATCCTTGGACGGTTTCCGTTGCAGATACTGCAACGAGATTGAAACCTTAGCACACGTCCTAGGATCCTGTCAGCATGGAGAACTCCTGAGAAATTCACGCCATCATAACATCCGAAAACTAATAACACAAGCCCTTAGAAACAAATCCTTCGAGGTCCATGAAGAGGTGCACTGCGTTGCGTCTGAAGGCGGCGGAATTAGAAGAGCGGACATCGTGGCTCTAGACAAGACTAATAGTAAAGGCTTTATACTGGACCCAACTGTTAGATTTGAGATGAGCCAGACCCAACCATCCGAGGTCAACAAAGAAAAACAACAAATTTATGAGCCTACTATTCCGTATTTTCGAGAAAAATATCAGATGGAAGGCACCTGGGAAGTACATGGTTTAATGATCGGAGCGAGGGGCACCATCCCACGATCAACTGTAAACACTATCAAAACATTTGGAATCCATGACATCATTCCAAAAATAATTACTTCAACCATTAAAGGGTCTGTGGCAATTCTGAAAAATCATTTATACGGAATATCATAATACCCCCCCCCCCTTTTCTATTCGTTAGTGTGTGATTGTTACAACTATATGTACAAATTTATTATTTCTTAAACTTAAGCTCCTAGTTCACATTTAAATTTGGCTCATCTATCTTACTGTAATCATTACTATTCTTATATGTGTGTTATTCTGTGTTTTTGGCAACCCAGGATGCCTGGGCAGACTATTTCTTGAAATAAATTATATATACACCTAAGACCACACTGATGATCCCTAATAATTTCACCTATATATGAAGTTAATCTTCTCAAAAGAATATTTGATAAAATTTTGTACAACGTCAACAAAAGTGATATACCTCAAAAGTTACTACAGTTAGTCTTGTCCCCCTTTCTAAAGATAGGTACAATTATGGACTCCTTCCATTGTTCTGGTACAATTTCCTTTCCCAAATAGTGAGTACAATGCTTATAAATTTCGGTAGATAATGCACTTCCACCCTCTTGTATTAATTCTACTGGAATTTGATCAATACCTGGAGACTTGTAATTTTTCAGCTTTCTATTGCAATTTCGACTTGAGAAAGTGTGGGTTCTGGTATAAATTGCTCTGCAATTTGTATTTCAATTTCGTCCCGATCATTTCTATTTGGCTTATGTACAGTTACCCTTAAAAAGAATGAGACGATTCTTGGTGGTCGGAAGTTAAAGTTCTACAGCGCGGTTCACTCGATATCGATGTAACGATACATACCATGACAAATAGTACAAGAATTGTTACCAGGACCACAACAAGGACAAGGACCAGAATAAGGATCATGAAGAACAGTGCCATTTAAGGCCAGGATTTCACAACATAGCTCGAGTCACAAAATATCATTGCTTCACTGTACCGAATGGCAAATGCCTGCTAAGGGATCTACATTCTGGACTGCTGCTGTCACTGTCTTGTCTCGGTAGCTCATATAATAGCATGTCGGTTTCACTGTATAACCGAAACGTCTCGTGTTCGATCCCGGGTAAAACTTTTTTTTATTGAGGTGTAATTAATTTCTTCAGAGTTCCTTGTCTGTCTAATTTGTCGAAAAATATGGAATAATTTATGCCCAATTTCTGGGTCTTACAAGTGGGCTGAACCTCGTCAAAAAAATAAATCTTACTTGGAAGTTAAAAGTATTCTTCCTCAAACAAAAATCATAAGAAACAAAAAGAGACCTGTTAACTTAAAATCTTGTCCACATGCCATCAGCTTCTATTACAGCTCTAAGTTGATCCGGCATGGATGTCACGAGATTGTTGAATAAGTTCTGATCCCCGGCGAGATATTCCCAGGTGTCAACAATTTGATCCCACAATTCGTCTTGATTTCAAGGGCGTCGGTGGGCATAGGTGGCTATCCTTCTCTTTTTCAATTCCGCCCATAAATTTTCGATAACATTCAAATCAGGTGACTTCAGAGGCCAATTAATGATTTCGATCTCGGGTCTCCTTTGAAACCATCTTTGAATGCTTGCAGCATAGTGCACGGGATGGTTATCCTGCTGGAACAGCAATGTTCCTTCGGGAAAACGTTCTCGGGCGGAGGTAAGGAATATATTTTCCAGAATGTGCTCGTAAGTTCCCGCATTAAACCTGCCATCGATGCGTTCTATAATGCCAGGTCCATTGTAAGACATTCACCCCCAACACAATATGCTAAAGCGCCCCGATCTTTCACGTCGGTGCACATAGCGCTGGTCATGTCGGAGACCATCCTCACAATAGACATGGACAGGACCTTCGTAATCACTCAAGATGGTTGTTTCGCCGGAGAAAATTACATTTCTCCAATCGAAATCCACTCGATTGGTAGCGAAGGCAAGACGGTCGACAGCTTGTGCTTCCCCCAATATTTCCATTTGCACAGCCCTCTGGCTCCTAATACCGCGGTTCCTCAACCTGCTGATCACAGTCTGTGAAGAGCTGGGAAAGTTAGATGCTGCTCTTATTTCGTTAGCAGTCAGAAAGGGGTCCTGTTGAACTGTCTCGAATAAGAGAGCATCCTCTTCCAATGAAGAAATCCGCGGTCGCCCAGGAATAGGGCGATTTTCGACCTTCCCTGAATTTTGGTAATGATGAACCCACCTCGCAGCTGTACTTCCAGGAACACCGACCAAATGGCCAGCAGATCTAGCCCCATATCCAGCCTCAACTAGAGCTATAACTCGCTGTCTCATGTCACGTTGGTTCGCCATTACGATGAGAAATGAGGGATGACGATAATACTTTAGTGTAGACAATGATTATTTAACGTGATATAGAATTATTGAAATAAGAGGCATCTTGCATAGTAAGAGTTAATAAATCAACCCTAAATTAAATATCTAAATAACAGGATATAACAGGAAGTCCAATTGTTACGAAACTAATCAAATTAAATCTAATTACATTAAGTAAACAAACCCAAAGTTATGACTCCGCATTGCTACAGCTAAATTGTAGGTCATTAACATTAGCATTGAATAGGTCCGTGGTTGTGCGTTGGACGACAAAACCAAACATCGAAAGTTCGAATCTTGCCGCGGAATGCAACTTCTTGCTTTTTATAATGTAAATCAGACTTATAACTACAATCATTCATATTTCTTACATCATTTATTAATATTTATAGCCCACATTGAATTTGTAAAGAAAAGACTTTAGAAATCTCATATGGAATTTGTGATCTGTAGTGACATAAACATAGATTATCTCTCGGAACTTTTCCGTAAAAGTAAATTAAATTCACTCCTTGAAACTGGAAACCTTAGTCGTAGAGTCATTTTCCCACAGCATACAAGCTGAAGTAACACAGCCATTGATAAATGTTTTGTACACAGAATTAGACTGAATTCCTATTCGACAGAACCTATAATCAATGGCTTGTCTGAACATGATAAATAAATCCTAAGTGTTTCCAATGTCACTGAACAATTTCAAAATATTAATTTAAAAACTAAGAAAGGATCGTAAATGCTGTAGTATCTAGTGATTATTTACATTTATGTCTACAAAATGAATCTTGGAAAAATATATATGATACTGGTACTACTGATATTAAGAGTAAATGTATTGAATTTTTCACTTAATTTCATAATCACTTCAGTGGATGTTCTCCACTCAATGTTCTGAAAAAATTCAAAAGTTGAAACATGTAGATAACGCAGGGACTTCAAAATCTCATGTATTAAAAAGAAGAATCTGTATGTAATGAGTTGCAATGTAATGATCCTCATGTTCTTAAATACTGCAAGAAGTACAGTGTAATTTATCAAAAATTATGAAAGAGGTAAATAGAATATATTTGAATAGAAAAGTACAAAATTCAGATAATGCAATTAAACCTATTCGGAATATTGTTAAATTTAAACTTGTGGATTTCCTAAGAAAGAAAATATTTTTTCATTAAAACCAATGATTACAAAGTAGAGGATCCCAAATCTATTGCAAATTCTTTTAACGTATTATAGTATATAGTACAGAAATATTATTGACAACTTAAACATTCAAGATTTTGCAAAAGATACTGCAATTGGTTACTTAGCAGATGTATTTAATAATTAGTATTAATATATGTAATTAGTCAATAACTGCAACAGTGCTTTTTCATTCAATCATAACATGAATAAAATTGAATGCACATTAAATTAAACACTATTGCAAACACGTAGATAACATAGTTAAAATTAACTGCAGGGGTGAGAATGAAATAATCCAAAGCCATACTTTTAACAAAAATTGTTTTGTGCGAGTGCATTTCTTACACATATGGGAAAGCTATTAATAAAATATTGTAATAATTACTCAACAAATGACATAGCCTAAGGACTCTAAACCTTTGTAAAAGTTTGTCTATTATTATATATTTTTTAATTTCATTTTAATTGTTAGTTTTTAATATATGTGCATTTACATTGTATATGTGTGTGTGTATAAATGCATTCATTAGATTAACGTTCATAATATTATAACTTGTAATTTTGTATTGTTTGCGATCATTAACACTTAATCTCAGGACTTTGTAAAACTCTATTTCAATGTGACTTAGCTATTTCAACGTTATTTAGACAAAAAAAAAAATCGTTGTGTAGACTAAGAATTGAACTCGCACTCTTCTACACAACATGCAGAAGTCTTACCATCTGAGCTATTGAAACGACATGAAAGCTTTCCTTTCTGTGCGGAGTGTCGATCTAGTCATGAAGGTCCATTGTCGATTTAACTACACGATTTATGTATATATTTATTTTTTATTTACGTAATATCATATTTTTTGCAGTTTTTGAAGTGAATTTCGGAATGATGCTAGTAACAAACCAAATAGCCTGAATTTAAGTAACTCAATATTCGTTATCTTGTGTATCAGTGCTCTGGTCTCCGATCATGCACAGTGTCTTACATCTGAGACATGAATATTCAATCGTCTCATCCCTTTCCACAGAAACTGTACATTTAATAATCACCCAAAATAGTTTTTCTATCTGTTCAGGATTGAATGAGAATCTGCAAGCAAGTCACCATTCTCATCCTTCACCGCATTTACCCTTGCTTAATATCCATTATTAAATTCCTTTATACCCTTATATAAATCTCCAATGTTTTTATTCTTAGTACTTGTTTCAACCTCACTGAGTTTTTCCTTCAAGTAATCTCTCTTTTTATTCCTAAGTGTTCGACTTGCTTCCCGTCTTTCATTGAAATAAATATCTCTATTCTCTTCAACTGGATCCTGTAACAATTTCAATTTTGCCTTTTCCTTCTTTCTACTATGATGGAACAGAACAATCTTCATCAAACCATGGTTTCTTTTTCTTAGTTTCATAATGACCTAAGCTTTGCTCAGCTGCAATTTTGATATTATCTCTGATATTTTCCTACATGCTATTAACATCTAATTCTTCAACTTGGTCGGAACTTCCTAAAGCGGCAAATCTATTTGAAATTTCGACCTGATAATGTTGCTTAGTTTCCTCGTCCTTTAATTTCGGAATATTGAATCTCCTAATATTAACTTGTTGCTCTACTCGCTTGTTTTCTTAATCCACCAATTACCAAATAATAGTCAGAATTACAGTCTGGTCCCCTGAAGGTTCGAATGTCTACTATACTAGTATGTCTTCGTTTATCTATCAAGATGTGATCTATTTGGTTGTGTGTCAATCCATCTGGAGAAGTCCAAGTATATTTATGTATATCTTTATGGGGAAATGATGTATTTTTGACAATTAAATTTTTTTATGTGGCAAAGTTGACTAACCTAACACCATTATCATTACTAGTCATGTGTAGGCTCTCTTTTCAAATAGTCAATTTAAAAATATCCTCCCGTCCTACTTTAGCATTGAAATCCCTCAATAAAATTTTCATGTGATATCTATATAAATGCTCAAAAGTATGTTCCAATTCCACATAGAAGCTATCCGATTGGTAGAACTACATACAGTAACTAGTTAAATGAAAAGCATGTACTGTATCTATTCAATCATCTTAACATTTACAAAAATTAAATGGAAAAGTGGGAATTTTCAAATAATATTAAGGTAAGTAAGTCTCAGATAATTTTACTTATCTTATCTTTTGTAATCTTTCCTGTTCTCTTCTTCTAATTTCACTTTTTTTTCTTTCTTTGTGTATTAGTTATACTTTGTCCAAAAAGGCAGCTCCGTAATTGGGAAAGCTGAAAGTGTTTCTTTCTGAATAAAACAGGCAATACCGAATAAAGCAGATTTACCCAAAAGTTGACAATGCTATCTGGAAGTTCTTGTATTGAGCTAATCCAGATTTCAACTGCCCAGAGAAATGTGCGAGCTCATGATTAAGAAGATTATCTGCACAAACATGATTGAGGATGGCCTCAGTCCATTAGCTATCATCTCCATACAAGGACAAAATGGGCTTGTCAAAAAGCATTGGTTAGTTTGCTCAGCAGAAGGCAAGAAGACTAAAAATGTTGGAAAGTTGATACTGTATCTTGTAACTTTCAACTTCCATTTCTGTCCTTAAAATAAATATAGAATTCATATGTCTGGTTTTGACGTAGAATATGTCTTTCTTGCCACTGAGGAAGGCACCCATTCCAGGATTCACGGTGAAACAAAATATGGCAGAATTTCAAAATGCTTACTCTAACAACACTATAAACCACAGCCGAATGCTAATAGTAGTAGTTACGACATCTCTCAGTAATATCTCGGCATTGAGAATAGCTAGAGGTCTGTGCAGTCATTTGCTTGATTTGTAATTGCGAGTTCTGCAATATTAAAGTGACAACAGACATGCACGATACATTTTGAGTGAACACAGTGAACAATTTGTGAGCTGGGACTAATATTGGAATGTTGCTTCATATGAAGAGAAAATATACTGCATGTCCTTCATTAATTATCTACTTATCTTATCATAGACCTATACTCTTCAATTATAAAACCAAACAAAAATAAAACATTCAAAACAATACAACTGTAGTTTCAGTCCCGAAAATGGGTGACTTATTCTATGTGGCATGTATACCTGATACAACACAGAACTTTTTTTATTCCAATTTTTATGGAGGATGAAAGTGGAAGAGTACATATTAAGAGAAAAGGGGGTTGAAAATTCTTGGATATCTACAGGCAACAGAAATGTAAATCCGTCACTGGTGCTGACATGTCGTGAGTTCTACAGAGTCAGTCCATGAACCTCGCATGTGCTGCCATCTCTTGTGCTCTGCATTGATGATCATGGACTTGATTCGTCTTGAGATTCCTGTTGTGTTCATCTGCACTTTTGCATTTTCTCGACATTTAGAAAGTTCACAAATTTTCATAACTACTTTTAGAAGTTGAGGGTCAAATTTACTTGAATCATTTTTTCGCATTTATTTAGTTGATCTTGTCACACTTGATGAAGTGACACATTAAACATCCAGGTTGATTTAGGTATATCTCACGGAGATATATGTGCATAAAATGGTTACTGGAATGCAGTTTTCGAGGCATCTATTTTCCTGGTCTTGAGAACCCAACTGGTTTCATGTGAATGTTTATGGTTATGGGACTCCTTTGTCTATGAAGTGGTATACTTTTCATTTATTGAGGTATTGTCCCCGAAGAGCAAAATGATAACAAAAGGTGATTTACCAAAAGATAGTTAATTTTATGTTTTTCTGACAACATATCATTCAATTTCATCTTTGTCTTCACTGCCAATCTCCACATCACAATGAAAAGTGTATAAAAAAACATGAAAATTACCTTTCCTGTTATTTGCAATGTAAGCAATTTTTTCTCATCCACTGATGGTTAAATGTTGTCTTATGTTTAGGCATTCTTTCAAAATTACAAAAACAATTAATTTAATAAAAGATCACGTGAAAACAGTATTATCTAGGATGATGCAATTCAACAACGGTTGCAAGGCAGGCTAACCAAACATAGGAAAAGAACTGTCACTTTCTCAGCAGTCACGCTGTTTCCACAATCTCTATTGATAGTATCGGCAAGAGTGTTAATCTCTTGATTTAACTTTAATGTGTATTATCAGGTATACCAAATTATATACTCGAACATTCTTTACTGATGAAATAACTTATGCTCTTACAACCAAAATCCTATAGAAAGGAGGACAAATCAACATCCAGTTGAAGGTGATACCAGATGGAAGACTTTTCACCCCAAAATTGGACTGTCTGGCCTTATGTACTATCATTCTACAAACACTTTTCATCATCATGACTGCACTCAGTCGGTTTTCCTAGAGAAAACCAGATGGAGCACTGTAATCATATTCTCCAATTCAATTAATGGAGAATTGAATCTTGTTTCTATTACTGCCAAGATGTAAGAAGTACACTAGACTCTTGCTAATCCAGTCCTCTTTTAGTGTACTTTCTATCACTTCTACTGTACTGTACTCCAACCAGGAGAAAGTCTCAGAGGAATGAGATGCAGTGGGGTAATGCTGTGAATGAATGTTGATGTCATAAGGTCACACACGTAGGTACATGCATCTCCATTGGCTAACTCTCAAAGCACAAACGATAACACTGATAGACACATATTTATACTACCCTAGTTACAAAATTAGATCACGGTTAATCTCTTGGTCTTTTAATCCCTCCATACAGGAAATAACATGTGCAGGAGAGCGTATGTTTTTTAAACTGATGTTATAATGGTAATATTGTCTATGTACTTCACTCCAACAGATGACGCAATAGTAAGCACATTCCTTTCACGGTTAATCTCCTGGTTGGAGAAAAGTAATAGTTTTTTGGAAATTCGAACCAGTACCATGCATTATACTGTATTACTTACACACATATATACTTATACATATACCAGCCATGTGTGGAATGTTCTAATTTCGATTTAGAAGTGCTAGTGAAGTGATTGGCGCAGCTTATAACATTAAATTTAATAAAATTTGTAAGTACTCTCGCTAATCCGGCACCCCTCTGTGCAAGAAATGGCCAGATTATCAAGAGTATACTGTAATATCGCAACTTTTGCTATTACTGACACACTACGAGAAATTAATATGATACAGAACTAATTTGTATTACTATAATTATGATAACGGAGTAAAACCAATATTCCACTCCTGCAGTAAATAAAGAATTACGATTTTGTATTAGTTCTTACTTAAAATTATGAAGCACAATTGTGAATATTAAAAAAAAAAGTCTACACAAGCTGAAAGTGCAAACATTTTGTGAATAAAGGAAAGCTCTCGCAAAATGAAATGGAACTAACCACAAGTGAATGTTGAGTGTTGCACAAAATTAATAACCTAAATTTAAACATTTTTATGATACCTTAAGAGAATAGTAGCTGGTGATTACCTGTATAAAATGACAGAATTGAACACAGACGGCCATCAATTTATTAACTGTTCGCAGCAGTGTGGGGTTGGTCAACATGCAGTCCTTCAGACAACTGTCCAAGAAGTCTAAATGACACACAAGCACATCATCGACGTTGTTCACCTGTGTGCAAAACATTAATCTAGACAATTAGCATAAAAGATGCAAGAACTTCATTCACTTTGTTGATTCAGTTATAAGTCACACATTATTCTCATAAATGTTAAATAAAATAGGTTTAATAATATTTTGAGGGAATACATAATGTGAAAGTAGGAAATACAATTAAGTAAACACATATGAAGGGAAAATAAGCTTTAAGCAGAAATAAATTTATAGGCAAAATAGATAAATGTGTAATAGAGAAAGTGAACTTCACATATTACTTCACCCCATCTGGCGTCAACTTGACGATATATAGAAATGGAACATTTCATTGCCTCCAAGAGTGATATGTTACAATTTACCAGCTATTTTTCAAAGATAGCTCGACATGTAAATCAAAGTTACATACAAATAAAGCAGTTTAATTTGAACCATCTACAACAGTACTGTTCCAATGCTTTTATTCAACAATCATTGGATTATTTTCAGAGAACACCACGATACCTCTGCAATTCCAGTTTGGCCCTCAATATGGATCAACAATACGAATCTTATTTCTCAGATCAAACATTTATGTTGTGTCAGAAAGTTTTTAAAAGAACTGTACAGATAATCTATACACACAGATACTAAATGGATATGACAGCATGAATAAAATCACTTTTCCGGTATCAAGAATACTGAAAACGATTGGGAAGCTAGAACAAAAAAGGAATATTTCCAATAATCCAATAGAAGGATAGTATTTTTTGCAGCAGCTTTAATATTTTCTTTTTATACTTTGCATAATGTTCTTCAAAACTCAGCCTTAAGATTATGCCTAGGAGTACCAAAAACCACATCAACTGTTGCCCTAGAAATTGAATGTAATATTCAACCAATCAGACACTATATATAACAAAAGGATCTAAAAATACATTTAAAATTGCAAGCCTCAACCAGATCTCAGATGTTCTTCAAACTGTCAGATGATATCCTGTGTAATTGCTGTAAAATAAAAAAATAAAAAATACCAATCTATATCACAGACACACTCATTGCTAAAACTCCAGTTGTGAACGAAATTCCTCCATAGAAATGGGTGATTCCAGAATATAGTATACAAATTCCAGGAAATCATTCCAAAAATGATCCTTCACACATTCTTAAGTTAGATGCCAAGGAAATACTCTGCAGCACATATAAGGATCACCTTCAAATTTATACAGATGGATCTTTAAATCCTAATAATGGGACATCAGGAGCAGAGTATTATATTCCAAAAGATCGAGAAAGTTATTTCATATCATGTTCATCCTCCTCCAGTCTTGACACTGAATTGCTAGCTATTGATGCTGCTTTTCAGTGTGTTACTCAAATTTCTGAAAAATCTATTTGCATGCTTACCGACTCCAAGGGGGCTATATTTAATATAATTAAATATGTACCAAACCTATATGCACATAGAATTATTCCAATTCAGAAACAACTCAGTAAACTAAAAGAACTCCAAAAGGAAATAACATTTCAATGGATACCCAGTCTTTGTGGTATACCTGGAAATGAGAAAGTCGATAATATTGTAAAACAGGCAACATATTTGCAACCAATACCTCTTCAAGTGATATCTCTATCCAGTGCTTTTGCTTCAGTCAAGTCTCATTTTACAAACCTATAGATAAAAAATTGGCTCTTTTTTGATACAGGAAAAATTTTACAGTCTGTACAAAAGAAACCAAATGACCTGGAAATGTACAAAAACTTGCCCAGACGTGTTCAAACATTTTTAACAAGAGCCAGAACAGGTCACATTGTCACTCAATTGTACCTACACCGATTTCACATTTCTAATAATCCTACTTGTCTGTGGTGTAATAATCATGATGAAGATCTGGAACACATTCTTCTATACTGTCCATCCATAAACTACAAAAGAAGTAAATTAAAATCATCAGTACCAGTTGCAGAAGACACAGCCCTGCAGTATATATTGACTACACCCCACCTCTGACTACTAGCAACAGGCATCTATAATGAACACCAATCAAAATACCCCTCATTTCTCGTGAAAAACAACAACTGAACAGACTACAGTGGTCTATAGTGGACTTTATGTTGTCAGCAAACAGCTGGATACATTAAGAAAATTGACTGATTGATAGATAATTTGCATAATAAAAAAGTACAAATATGAGTGGAAAATCTGAACAAGACAGGATGGTCAAATTTACTCCAATGTACAGTGGGTCACACTGAAAATGGAAAGAGTCTTGTAGTTGTTACTTCTAAGCTCTGGTTCTTGGTTCACATGGCGAAAACTATCAGCTTCAAATCGATACTCCACAATAGTATTATACAGAATGGAGCAAAGAACCTTCCTCTATGATCCATAGCTGAGTTGGTTTAGTATTGATTCCAGTTATTCAAATCCGAGTTCGATTCTTAGGTTCCACTTTTCAGTTTCTTATTTTAAAGAATGTTTCTTTTTGTTATGTAGTAGTTGTCATATTCAAGTTGCTTATTTATACCACTGTGGTGCATTTATGCAAGTGTATACACATTTATCACTTTTTCTTTAATGATTTTCGTTTTACATCCAGTACGTACAAATTTGTATGTATGGGTTTATAATTTATATACAGTATTCATTCCATTTCAATTACTTAGGCTACTGATTGTAATCAGGGACATGTGTCTTAAAGTTTTTCGAAGAATAGTGCTTCTCAATTAAATAAATTCTGCTGAATAACTGCATTAAATCATAAAACAGAAGTCCTTAATCCTGAAAATTAATAATAAATAACTACTTTAAAATGTTTTAGCTAATTTATATTAATTAATCTTGTCACACTGACTCCTACATCTTTATTTGTTGTAAAGCATAAACTTATAAAATATAAAAATCAACTGTCATACCATTTGCACTGAAATAATCATATTTAGTTCACTCATATATGCCTATCCATAAATATATTCATATATAGTTTCATTTGTATTAATTAGTTTTCAAAACGTGTAAGTTATTGTTGCATTAGGCTTATGTTAGGGTGACAGACATTCCGTTTTTAATGGGACTGTCCTTTTTTACACGATTTGTCCTGGTGTCCCGACAAATTTTTAATGGGATACAGTACCAAATGTCCAGTTTCTTTCAAACTTGCAACAAATGGCTGTTTAATTTATGAGATTTAATTTTTTTTCAAGTTTTCTACCTCTATAATATGACAGATTATTATTTTTAACAGTTTTAAATTATGAATAGGTTTCTCAAGATGAGAGAACACATACAGATCCACAAAGTAAAGCTCAGTTCTTTTTTTTTTTTTCCCCCAATGTTTTCACAATAATTCACTTGGTTACCACCAGATAGCACCCAATACCCTGTTTCTGCTTCGTTCTACAGTCACCACTTTTTAATTTTCCACGTGGTTTTTGTAGTGATTAGTTCTATTATTTATCTGCAGATCAATCAATTCTAATATGGAGAAGAGAAAATGTGTTTTTTCTAATAGTTTAAAACAGGGCTGGCAATTGGCTTCCCATATGAGCATTTTACCTGTATGGGCAAATGAAAACAGGTTTGTACTGCTACCCCTCTGTAAGGTAGCAGTGAAGGGGAATATAGGCAGTTCGTTTCATACAGATCAGGGGTGAAGAATGTCTGTACTATGTATCTCCATGGATGTCACAAAGCATAAACCTGGAACTGAGTTTAATAATGACTGGAAATTATTTATTATTATTTTTTTTAAGAATCGAAGTAGGAAATGGACAGTGTTTTATTTGTAAAAACATGTCAGATGCAGAAAATATAATTTAAAACAGCATTATTATGTGTTCCATACTGAAAAATAGTTAGTGATGAAAGGATGAATTTACTCACTGTACTTAGTAAGGAAGTAAGCTAAGTGGTATTATTTCAATTTGTATGTAATGTGTTTAACAATCTAAAGTTCGATTCTGAAGCATAATATAGAGAATGAAAAGAATGAAGACAAATTAAGACCAAGTGTGATGGATTGAACTTCGTAGGTTGAGAGCTGTAGAGAGGATTGCTCTATCAAAGTCCATTACACCATCCATTAAAAATATTATTAAAAGAGAGATGAAAAAAACAAATCTAAGACCTTTGTAAATCTGTGTTTTTTGTAGTAAGATATATATATATATATATAATTTTGTATTTGGATTTTCAAAAATGTTGGCGTGTATGAAATTTACATATTCGTTTCTGTTCCGTTAATAATTTTTACTATAATGTCTTGTTTGCTAGGTACATTTATGTTGTTTATAAAGTTTTAGATTTATAAACTGTGATAATGTTATTTTCTTTGACAAAAAATTTAACGTAAAAGCTGTGAACCACCATCCCCGCCACTGCCACTAATGCCACCACCACCATCGCCGCCACCATCACCATTACTGAAGTAAAAGAAAAGAGTATCATAATTTAATACGAGTAGAATAAACATGTTTAGTTACTGTTAATCTGTATTGCCAATGTGGGGAGTATTCCTTGCAGGCTCTGGTTTAAAACAAGAGTTTCCCTTCTTAAAGGAAGATGGCACAACAAATAAAGTGGAATGTACGTTGTGCTGTTCAGTTTTCTCTATTGAATATGGAGGGCGATCTGATATCATGCAGCTTGTGAAGAAGAAGAAGAAGAAGAAGAAGAAGAAGAAGAAGAAGAAGAAGAAGAAGAAGAAGAAGCAGATGTTAGCTGTTGCCTCCAAGACTTTCAGCCAGTGTCTCACATCATTTGTGAATAAAAATAGTGGACTACAAAGTGAAGAAGAGGAATGGGTTGCTACTGAAGAAGGTCTCTTTGCTTTTCACACAGCAAAACATAGCCAGTCTTTCAGCTCAATGAACTGTACGTCACAAATAGTGAGCGACTTGTTTAAAAAAAAGTTCACATGTTGAAGAACAAAGCGCGAGTCCATAATAGTGAACGTTCTGTCACTGTGCGCAATGCATGAAATCCACACAGAACTTAAAAATGCTAAATATGTTTCTGTGATGGTTGATGTATCTAACAATAAAAGTTTAAATTCAGTACCAGTTTTTGTACGATATTTCACTCCTGATCAGGGTGTTAAGTGTAAAATAATGTTTCCAGAATAATAGTGGTAATTGCTTATTTATTAGCTAATCATATTCTAGATTCCTGAAGAAAAATCATTTAATTGATAAAGTTGTTGCATTTTGTACAGATAACTGCAATATGAATTTTGGAGATTATAAGAAAGCTGGAACAATGAACATTCAAGGATTGGTTGTGCTGCACATGTGGTATATAATGCTGTGCAGACAAGTGCAGATATTCTTCCTATTGATGTGGAAGCAATAGTTAACAAAATATTTCAATACTTCCTCATTTATACTATAAGGGTGGGAGAATTGAAATCATTTTGTGATTTTGTTGCTACTGATTATTAGGGAGTGGATTTTTACGTGCTAAAAAATTTAAATATATTTATTATTTATGTGCTAAAAAGTACAAAAATATTTGCTTAAAATAAAAAAATATATATATATATTTTTTAAATATGATAAAAATACCTTACTTAGCTTGGAAAAAAAAAATGTTACTAGGTACTCACCAACCACACTTGAGTGCTAGTAGTTGACTGAGAATTACGGTGAACAACAAAGGTCATCTCCAAATTCTCCATCACAAATGCATGCCGATTATCTCTGAACAACGACTTATACTGTGAAAATAATCTTTCCACATCACAGGATTTCAGACATGCATATTTAAAAAGAGGAATGTCACAAACACAAACACCGTCAGTTTCACCTACAGGCACACCCTCCAATACTTGAGCAACTTTACACATTTTTTTATATCCACTGTTTTTCCCAAACACATTCTGGAATTTGTCCCTTAGTACTTGTACTTCTGAACGTGGTAGCGAGTCTAGTTTAATTTCCATGGCACGCACCTCCCTGTTTCAGAAACAGGTTTTTGGATGTTTCGAGTTTTTTTTATGGTGTTGTAATGAGTTTTATAGTTAAATCAACCATATCCATAATGATCGATTCTTCTGTTTTGTTTAATGTAACCAGGTAGCTAGATTTATATGTCGAATAAAGCCAACTTTGGTTCTATAAATTGCAACTTTATTACAATTTATTCGACATATATAAAACAAATATTGTACTGATTAAATTCTATTAAGATATGGGTTATTTACAAGAAGTCGTCACTGAACGATTCACATTATTTCCAGGTTAGTTGAATCAACTCATCTAGTGAACGATATAAATCTTTAAAAGACTAGGTGTCTCTCTCTCCCTTCTCCTCTTGTTACTTGTCCTTATATACCCGTCAGTCAAGGCCTTCTGACAAATAAAAGCAATTGACAATAGATATCTCAGTCATGACAACCTCATAAAATATCCTATCAATTGAATAATCGATCTTGCTACGTACAACATAATTATATTATATTATTACATTATTACCCATTTCAGCGAGTACTGACGACCACTGCAAAATACGATAATTTGGTCCAGGAAGCATTGTCTTTTGGCACAAGGATGATTTATGTAACATGTTTCTAAATTATTAGTCTTTTAAATACCGGTACATTCTTTAATAAATCACTGAAAAACAAATGTGAATATAGGAAGTGGAGTGAGTACGAAATTATTATTTTTTGGCGCATCATTTTTACGTAAATAATGATAAATAAAAAGGGATTATTAGCAAGTACGTATACTGCGTTTGTCAAATGCGCATCACCATGCTTTCGAAAAGGCACTTTTCAGTGCCCGACACCCTGCTTTTTTTCATCATGTGCTACATGTCAGATCATCATCGGGGCTTGCAGCCCCAATACCCTGCTTTTTACATCATGTGCTACACGTTGGATCATCGGGGCTTGCAGCCCTGATACCCTGCTTTTTACATCATGTGCTACACGTCAGATCATCATCGGGGCTTGCAGCCCCGATACCCCGCTTTTTACATCATGTGCTACACTTCGGATCATCATCGGGGCTTGCAGCCACGATACCCCGCTTGCTACGTGCAACAAAATTATATTATATTATTACTCATTTCAGCAAGTACTGACGACCACTGCAAAATACGATAATTTGGTCCAGGGAGCATTCTCTTTTGGCACAAGGATGATTTATGTAACACGTTTCTAAATGCTACGTACAACATAATTTTATTATATTATTATTACCCATTTCAGCAAGTACTGACGACCACTGCAAAATACGACAATTTGGTCCAGGGAGTATTCTCTTTTGGCACAAGGATGATTTATGTAACATGTTTCTAAATTATTAGTCTTTTAAATACCAGTACATTCTTTAATAAATCACTGAAAAACAAATGTGAATATATAGGATGTGGAGTGAGTACGAAATTATTATTATTTTTATTTTTTTGGCGCATCATTTTTACGTAAATAACGACAAATAAAAAGTAACATGCCACATAACATTATTTCAAGAAATACAGAAAACAAGCATGAACAATATTCACCATTCTTAATGATCGGGGGATAGAAAAAAAACGTATGGAATAGAAATTACATACAAATGTGCGTGTAATAAACAATAAGCAAACCATTTTCGATTAATAATTCCAAAACAACGTGAATATAGCGTGGATTGTGTAGGAAAATAATTTCTTATATGTTGCTTCCAATGTGCATCATTGTTAACTTATGAAAACAAATGAAAATTAACATGGCATATAAACACTATTTGAAGAAAGATAGGAGATATTAAGTAATATTCATCATTCTTAATGATCTTTGGATGGAAAATAACAATGAAATATGTATAAAATAGAAATTACATACAGGTGAGCATATAAAAAACAGTAAGTAGAATCATTTATTTGATTAATAAGCTTAAATTACTCCAGGTTTAGTGTAAGAGTGGCCTATATATCTAACGATGCCTCCCAGCAAATTACTTAATTTAAAAACAAAAAAATCGTGTTAGAAGAGTGAATTTGTGTATTTTCTCTGAAACTTTCCAAATATTTGTAGGCAGTCTTTTACATTAGATTGCCAAAAATTGGTTTATAGCGCAACATTAGCATTAGCATCCATCTTGACGATGTTGTGTAACAATAGACAATGGAATCATTCACAGAAGTGGACTATAAATGATGTGAATCGTTCAGTGCATCCATCTTGTTGTGTAACAATAGAAGTGAACTATAAACGATGTGAATCGTTCAGCGACGACTTCTTGGAAATAACCAAGATATGTACTTCAACGAATTTAATAAGTAAAAGGGGAAGAAGAAAGAATATGGAGAAATTTTTGCGTCCAGAACGACTAGATTTGGACCCTGCATCGCAATCATCATCTCAGGAATGGGAGTACTGGAAGAATACTTTTACTAATTTCTTGGCAGCCAATGCAGGAGGACAACTTACAGAAGAGCTGGAACTTCAGCTGTTAATAAATCATATATCTCCTAAAGTTTATTCATTTATAACAGATTGTAACAACTAAACGGCAGCTATAGTTTACCTTGAATCTGTGTTTGTAAAACTCACGAATGAAATTTTTGCAAGACACCGTCTAGCTACAAGATGACAACTGCAACACGAAACTGTAGATGAATATCTGCAAGCACTTAAACTATTGGGGAAGGACTGCAAATTTAAAGCAGTTTCAGCAGAAGAAAACGCAAATGAATGCATCTGGGATGCTTTTATTACTGGACTATTATCATGTCCGATTAGACATCTTTTAGAAAATATTACATTAAAATTAGATGAAGCATTTTCCCAAGCACGAGCCTTGGAGATGGCTTTCAGACAATCAGAAGAATATGGGTATAATAATGTGTCATCAGTCAGTGCAGCATCAGGTAATGTGCAAGAGATAAGTAAGAAGTCTAATGAATCACATCATCCTGATAGTGTACTAGCCATTGCGCAAAAACAATTTAACAAGTGTTTCTTCTGTGGTTTCAATCGTCACATGAGAAGAAATTGTGCCGCTTTAAATGCTATTTGTAATACTTGCAAGAAGAAAGGACACTTTGCTAAGGTATGTCAATCTAAAAGGAAAGTTTATGATGCTGTAACAGCTGCAACAGACGGAAACAATAAACTTTCAGATGCTTGCATTAGTTTGAGTCGTACTCTCTTTGGGGCTTCAACTACTTTTTTAAATAAATCTATCCTACTAGTTAAAATTAATGGAGTGCAAGTCAAAGCTCTCATTGATACAGGAAGTACCACCAGCTTCATTAACATTTCCTTAGTAAACAGGCATAATTTTGAAACGACACCTGCTAATGTGCAGATTGCAATGGCATCATCAGTACTCATTTCTCATGTGAGAGGTAGCTGTAATGCTACTATAGAACTTGATGATCACATTTATCGAGATGTCGTGCTATTAATTAATTATGGATGACTTGTGTGCTGATATAGTACTTGGGCATGATATACTCAAATTTCATTCTTCTATTGAAATTGCTTTTGGGGGACCTCGTGAACCCCTTTATGTTTGTGGTCTTGCTACTGCTTCCATATCGCCTGTGTCATTATTTTCTAATCTCACTCAGGATTGTCATCCTATTGCTATAAAGTCTCGTAAACATTCACGAGAAGACAACAAATTCATAGAAATTGAAATCGCCAAACTTTTGAAATAATTGAAAAGAGTACATCGCTGTGGAGGGCACAAGTTCTTGTTACTTCGAGTACTAATCATAGGAAGAGAATGGTTGTTGACTATTCACAAACCATAAATAAATTTACACTACTTGATGCATATCCTCTTCCTAGTATTGAAAGCACTGTTTCAGAAGTAGCTAAATATCAATATTTTAGTACTGTCGATTTAAAGAGTGCATATCATCAGATACCCATTGTTGAACATGAGCGATCTTATACAGCTTTCGAAGCCTGTGGACAACTTTATCAATTTCTGAGAATTCCATTTGGTATTACGGATGGCTTGGCATGTTTCCAGAGGGTGATTAATTCAATTATCAGTAATGAAAAACTAAATGGAGTATATGCTTACTTAGACGATATTACTGTGTGTGGTACTAGTGAACTAGATCACGATAAAAACTTGAGAAAGTTTCTTGAAGCTGTAAAGAAATATGGCCTTACTCTCAATGAAAGCAAATGTAAATTCGAAATATAATAAGTTTTTTTAATTGACCATCTATGCTTATCTTTTGTACAGTTATAATTCTTGTTACATGAATTGTGACTTTTAAACAAGTGTTTTAAATTGTATTTTAGATACAGATTTAGATTTAGAATGTTTTAGCGTCAATGTGAATAAATACAATATGTACACAAACATACCATGGAGTTTCACGACATATACACTAATTGGCTAGGTTTTTAATTTTAGTTTTTAATTTTAATTATTACTATGCACACGCATCTGATGATGATACAAAATAAGGTATCGAAAACATTAATGCGATAGACTAATTCATGTAACAAGAATTATAACTGTACAAAAGATAAGTATAGGTGGTCAATTAAAAAAACTTATTATATTTCATATCATAGTTGCTTATCGGCAAACAAAAAACAAAAATGAAATTCATAAATGCTAACCAAGCAAAACTTGTAAATGCATATACCAACACCAAAACTAAATTATTAAAAACCAACGCTAATATTTGGTTTAACCGACAATGTATCATAAACAAAGTCAGTCAAAAATATGCAACAATCACTAAAAACAGACACTATACGTATCCAGCCCAGAAAACCAACATTCAATATCAAAAATTACGCATAAGGAATGAAATCAAATTTTTATACAAAAAGAAAGACTATTTGAACAAAAAATTATACGACTTACACATACAACTAGCTAAATACTTCAATAACACATGGGACAAGATCCATCAAAATAGCCATGAGAAAATCAAAAAAGAAATGAACCAGAAATACGAAACATTACAGAAAAAACTAAACAACTTAATCAAAAACCAACCACAACAACAACCTAACAACATCACACAAAATAACAGGATAGTTAACCTAACAAATCTCAAACTAAACGACCGAGAAACAAACATCCTTAACAATGGCTACAAACACAACTATCCACCAAGCAACATACACAATGTAATAGAAAACCTGGCAATTGAAACCCAACACATCATTTCGAACAGTGAACATGAGAATAAAGAATTTCTACAGTACAGCACCGCAAAAATTATAGAAAACCACATCAAGGACCCAACAACCAAAAAAGATTTCAAAACGGCTAAGACACAACATAAAGAATTAAAAAAATTAAGGCAAAAATTAGAAGATAACAATATCATACACATACAAGAAGATAAAAACGATACAGTAGCATTAATGTATAAAACAGATTACATAGACAAAACTAATGCATTCTTCAGCAACAACCAAATCACAGAATTGAAAACAGACCCCACAGAAACATATCAAAAACAAATAAAAATGGCCATAAAAAATGCACCAGATATCATACCAAAAAACAAAAGGCACAACATCATAATGAAGAACCCTAAAGCACCCAATTTAAAGACACTACCCAAAACACATAAAACAGAAATGTCAATGAGACCAATAGTCAACTGTAGAGAGGCACCAAATTACAAGCTTAACAAATACTTATATAACTTTCTAAATACAAACATCATACAAGATACCCAACACAACATCATTAATACTAAACAAATAATAAATAAGCTTCAAAAATTGAAAACTACAAACAACACCAAATTACTATCACTGGATATAACAAACTTATACACAAATATCCCAATAAACGAAACCATTGACATTATAGCTAAAAAACTGAATGAAGTTCAATTAGATAATAACTTAATTCAACAAGTCATTTAATTACTGAAAACATCATTAAAACAAAATTACTTCAAATTAAATAATAAAATACACTCTCAATCAACAGGTCTAGCCATGGGAGATCCCCTTTCCAGTTACTTAGCAAACATATTCTTACAAAATTTAGAAAATAAACACATAAATTCCCTAAGCAATAAATTCCATTTCAGCATTTATGCAAGATACGTAGATGACACTCTGATAATTTATGAACACACCCAAAACCTAAACACACAAATACAAAACGAGTTCAATAAATGGCATCAAAACATAAAATTTACGTTAGAACCAAGTAATAAAAACAGCCTAAACTTTTTAGATTTAAATATAACGGTCAATCCTCCATCAATACTTTTTAACATACACAGAAAACAAACATCAACTACACATTCAATAAAAACTCAATCCACCCCAACACACATAAAATCAGTAAATTCCGATATCTCATCGATAGATTGCTCACAACTCCAATGAATAAAGACAACTATAATAAAGAAGTTAATTACATACAAAAACTAGCGATCGAAAATGGATATGAAAAACAATTAATTAATAGATTAATCCAAAAAAGGAAAATAAAGCTACACAAAAACAACTACACCACACTTCAACAAGATACAACAAAAAATAAAAAACAATGGCAGAGCATGGCTTATTTCGGAAAGATTTCAAACAAACTTTGTAACTTTTTCAACAAACAAAACATTAATATAGCTTCCAGAACCAACAATAAATTAAATAATATTATACCCAATAAAACTACTAGCAACGAACCATTCTTAAACAGTGGCAGCTATCAACTTAAATGTAAAAACTGTACAAAAACATATATAGGACAGACCCGACAGAACTTTAAAGTAAGATACCGTGAACATACCACAGATTTCATATACAATTGAAACAAATCAAAATTTGCACAACATCTCATTGAAGAAAGCCATGAATTATCTAATATAAATGACACACTAAAAATATTAAAAATTACAAACAACCCCTCAATAGACACAGCAGAACAATTTTACATTGCTAGAGAATATAATTCTGGACACCCCCTTCTCAACGAACAAATAACAAATACCAACAATCCATTATTTAATTTATTCAAACTACTCCCACAAAAACAAAAGCACACAGACCTCAAACAGGTTCCCCCACCCCCTACTCCACTTCCGGTACCAGATGACGTACATTAAGCATTTTGTGAGCGAGACCTGTATTCCAGTATAAGCCACACAGCCACCAAGAACACAACACGGCAAACAGCCCGAATGTAAGTTAATATACCAATACAACGTATTGTGATAGATCATAACTAAATATACTTTATCAATATCTATAATAACATTAATACTGTTTGCAGATATGCACAGCTTTACTAGAACACGGGAATCGACATCGTACCATAATTGTAATTTAAACATGTCAGAAGACTGAGTTTATATACACAACAACCCTACACCAGTGAACTTCATTTTATGCATTTTAATGAGTGATAATTCGAACAATTGATAAAGAATTTTTAAGTGAAAGCAATATACAGTGCAATAAGTGAGACTAGCGGTAATTCATTAAAAAAAACACCGCCCCATTCAACATCGCAATATATCAAACCACAGAAATTAACTATAGTGATATAACAACAACTATTGTGACTTTTAAACAAGTGTTTTAAATTGTATTTTAGATACAGATTTAGATTTAGAATGTTTTAGCGTCAATGTGAATAAGTACAATATGTACACAAACATACCATGAAGTTTCACGACATATACACTAATTGTCTAGGTTTTTAATTTAAGTTTTTAATTTTAATTATTACTATGCACACGCATCTGATGATGATACAAAATAAGGTATCGAAAACATTAATGCGATAGACTAATTCATGTAACAAGAATTATAACTGTACAAAAGATAAGCATAGGTGGTCAATTAAAAAAACTTATTATATTTCATATCATAGTTGCTTATCGGTAAACAAAAAACAAAAATGAAATGTAAATTCTCTACTAAATCCATTAACCTCCTAGGTTATCAAATTATAAACAACATTATTAAACCTGATCCTGATCGTATTCGTCCTTTACTGGATCTACCTATTCCTAAAGAGCAACAGTCACTAAAAAGAGCAATTGGGATGTTTTCACACTATGCTAAATGAGTGTGAAATTTTTCTGATAAAATAAGACCCTTAATGCAATGCAGAGAATTTCCTATTCCTATTCATGTTTGTACTGTCTTCAAGGAAATAAAATCTAATATCACCAAGTCAGTTGTAGTCTCTGTAGAGGAAGGATTCCATTTTCGGTTGAGACTGACGCTTCTGATTTTGCTATAGCTGCAACTTTGTCCCAGTCTGGAAGGTCAGTAGCGTTCTTTTCTAGAACCCTTTCTGAAAGTGAACATCGCCATTCTGCTGTAGAGAAAGAGGCTTACGCTATTGTTGAATCACTGCGAAAATGGAAGCATTACCTAATAGGACGCCCATTTTCGCTGTTAACCGATCAAAAGTCAGTATTTTTCATGTTTAATTGTACTAAACATGGAAAAATAAAAAATGAGAAGATTGATCGCTGGAAATTAGAATTATCATGTTACAAATTTGATATTGTCAATCGTCCTGGAAAGGATAACACAGTAGCTGATACATTATCCAGAGTCTGCTCATCCTCATCTGCTAGAATTCCTACTCTTTATCAGCTTCACCAGTCTCTCTGCCATCCTGGTGTAATGCGAATGACACATTTTATTCATTGTGGTAATTTCCCGTATTCCTTAGAAGATGTCAAGAAGATGACTCCATCATGTCCGGTGTGTGCAGAAATTAAACCTCATTTCTACAAAGAAGAAGATCGACTAATTAAAGCAACATCACCTTTCAAGCATCTGAATATAGATTTTAAAGCAATGTATAATTACAATTGTCGACGAGTATTCCAGATTTCCATTTGCATTCCCTTGCAGTGATGTTTCAACTTCGACGGTCATACAAGGATTATCAACTTTATTCTCAATTTTAAAGGCATGTTGGGTCCGATAAGTATAGTATCAATATCAAATAGTGTAGGTTTATTACAGTCAAATTACTTATCAGTAGTACACACGTTGAACCTTTATGTTAATACATGAAATGGTGTTTAAAAGTTTTTGACAAACGTTTTTGCCATAACCATGGCATCTTCAGGTCATATTAAAGTAGAACATAGAAACACATGATGAACACTTAAAATATTCAGATTAACACAATCGTTAAAATGTTAAAAACTGGTGTGGTAGGCAGTAGAGTCGGGCAAACAGCCTCTTACTCCCGCTCGTCTCGTAGGCGAGACTGGCTGGCCGATAACGCCAGTTCCGAGAATCGTATTCTCGAGATTGGCACTCTCGGGAACGAGGAATACCGGGTCCCGGCCTGTTATCGCACGGCCGACTTATCGTTATCAAATGCGTACACTGACTGCCGGCTTAATTGCCGCTCATCACTGAAATTCGTGACTCTTTCTGAAAAATATTAATGTTCATGAAGTAATTTAAGAAGGCACAGCAGTGTAGTATGCAATAATACAGCACATTATGATTGTCGACATTCTTACAGAAGGCACACTATTTTAATGAACTACTTATTGCCTTTCTGGAGAAGCAAAATAATGCAGCACTTTCAGTCGTTACCTAATCCTAAGCTAGTCTAAAACAATAACAAGTTATGGTTGGAGCTATGATATACTTTCTCGATATCAGCATTTCGTTGACAATGCATATTTAATCATTCGATAGTGTTTTGTATACGCTATAGTAATGGATAACACACGACTGTATTATTATATTGCGCGTTCACATCTGGATGTTTCGTTGTTATGCAACGGCATCTTCATCAGCATGGGTAATTATTGTGCTGTGTAAGGACGAAATAAAATAATTAGTACTTATTTATATTATTATAAAGGACCAAAGACTCTGACAAAAGATATTTTTGTTTCCCAACTGATAAAATGCTGCATGTGAAATGGAAACACTTTTGCAAGAGGAAGGACAGAATTACGAAACAGAGTAGATCCTTTCACAAATTGATCATAATTACTTACAAATGCATTTTAAGGAACCCGGAGGTTCATTGCCGCTCTCACATAAGCCCGCCATCGGTCTCTATCCTGAGCAAGATTAATTCAGTCTCTACCATCATATCCATTTTTATATTATCTTCCCATCTACATCTCTGCCTCTCCAAACGTCCTTTCCCTCCGGCCATCCAACTAACACTCTATATCCATTTCTGGATTCGCCCATACATGCTAGATGTTCTGCCCATTTCAAACCTCTGAATTTAATATTCCTAATTATGTCAGGTGATAGTACAATGCGTGCAGTTCTGCATTGTGCAACTTCCTCCATTCTCCATCCCTCTTAGCCCCAAATATCTTCCTAAGAATCTTATTCTCGAACACCCTTAACCTCTGTTCCTCAAAGTGAGAGTCCAAATTTCACAACCATACAGAACAACCGGTAATGTAACTGTTTTATAAATTCTAACTTTCAAGTTTTTTGAGAGCAGGCTGGGTGACAAAAGCTTCTCAACCGAATAATAACAGGCATTTCCCCCCCCCCCCCCATATTTATTCTGCGTTTCCTCCTGAGTGTCATTTATATTTGCTTTATCATAACAACAGAGAATAAAAGAGGGTTATTATTATTATTATTATTATTATTATTAAATTAGTTACTTTACGACGCTTTATCAACTGCTATAGCTATCTAGCGTCTGAATGAGATGATAATGCCAGCGAAATGAGTCCAGGGTCCAGCACCGAAAGTTACCCAGCATTTGCTGTCAATGGGTTGAGGCGAGAAACCTCAGCCAGGTAAAGGCTGGTTCACAATAAACCGGGAACGGAAACGACAACGAGAAATAATCTATACTAATAATAAATCTGTAAGCGAAATTTTTCTGGTAATTTTCGCTTTTCCAAAAATAATTGGTATTAACATATATAATTAATTAATCATCCTGAAACCGAAAATCGCTTTTTTGAAATTTTTGTTTGTATGTCTGTCTGTCTGTCTGGATGTTTGTTACCTTTTCACGCGATAATGGCTGAACGGATTTCGATGAAAATTGGAACATAAATTAAGTTCGTTGTAACTTAGATTTTAGGCTATATGGCATTCAAAATACTTTATTTAAAAGGGGGGGTTATAAGGGGGCCTGAATTAAATAAACCGAAATATCTCGCTTATTATTGATTTTTGTGAAAAATGTTACATAACAAAAATTTCTTTAAAAACGATTTCCGATAAGTTTTATTCCAGGCAAAATTTTGATAGGACTGATATTTAAGTCTGTCTGTCTGTCTGGATGTTTGTTACCTTTTCAGGCGATAATGGCTGAACGGATTTCAGTGAAAATTGGAATATAAATTAAGTTCGTTGTAACTTAGATTTTAGGCTATGTAGCATTCAAAATACTTTATTTAAAAGGGCGGTTGTAAGGGGGCCTGAATTAAATAAACCGAAATATCTCGCTTATTATTGATTTTTGTGAAAAATGTTACATAACAGAAGGTTCTTCAAAAATGATTGTCGATAAGTTTTATTCCAGGCAAAATTTTGATAGGTCTGATATTTAAGGATATAAAACAGTTTTAAAATAACAATACAATACATTTTCACCGCCGCCTCAGATTATAGCGTCGTTGTTCCGTAACTGCTATGTGCAAACTATTAAATTTTTTAGTAGGAAGAAAAACGAATTTATTCGTTCTATGGCAGTAGTGCATAGGAGATCGTGAATTCTTACATTTTTACACAATCAACTCTATTAATTTGGAGTGATTTATTAAAGGATGCATTCAAGACTAATTTAGAAAAATGTTAAACGAGTTTTATTTGCACCAAATGAGTGGTCTCTGGACCAAAATGATAGCATTTTAATTATTTAAATACAATTTAAATTAAGTAACATATTAAACGATTTATTCTTCTATCAAACACGAATGTTCCCTGGACCCAATGTTCTGTTTTAATTATGTAATTATTTTATATTTATTTCTAATAAGTGCAGCGGAGCGCATGGGTACAGCTAGTGTTAAAATAAATGTATTTAAATGTGAACATTCACAATTAACGAGAAGATTGCCGGAGCCCGGAAACGGGAACGTGAAAGTTAATTGTGAATGCTCACATTTAAATGTATTTATTTTAACAATATTTCCGTTATCGTTGTCGTTTCCGTTCTCGGTTTATTGTGAACCATTCTTAACTTGTCCCAACCAAGATTCGAACCGGAAGCCGATCGTTTCACAGTCAGGTGTGCCAACCGTTACTCTACAGCGATTATTATTATTATTATTAGTATTATTATTATTATCATCATTATATCATTATTATTATTAGTATTACTGTTATCATCATCATTATCGTAATCATTAGGATGATTAAGATTATGATTATCAGGATTATTATGATGGTTATTATTTATTGCTGTCTTGTAAGTTATCATTAGGTACAAGTATTAGAAATCTGATTAATTCTTAATTTGTTATTCTCGTTCCTATAACATAGGATAATTATTGTAAATCATATAGGCCTATATAATTTTATATTGTAACATGGCTAGAATACAATAATCATTGTTCTGTAACAATAATTTATAACGTGCACACCAATAGAAAGTGTAGTTTTCTATAGTATAGGCTGGTTCACAATAAACCGGGAACGGAAACGAGAACAGAAATAATGTTAAAATAAATGTACAGTATTTAAATGTGAGCATTCAGAATAGTTAATTGTGAATGCTTACCTTTAAATACATTTATTTTAAAAATATTTCCGTTCTAGTTCTCGTTGCCGTTTCCGTTCTCGGTTTATTGTGAACCAGCTTTTAATATTTTCATGTTTCATATCATTGTGTTACAAACTATTTTTTTATTTAGTTGCTATAAAAGATAGCCTAATTACTATAAAGTGTAAATCATCTTGGACTATATAGCCTCATTTTCAACTACCTTTATTAAAATACCAATTAATACTATCCGTACAATAACGAGTTTTCATGCGTTGAAGGGTTCCGTACAAATTTTACGGAACAAACGTTTGAGTCATGAGTCCTGCGCTAACAGGTTAACTCGCCATTATTCGAGAACCGGTAAAAATTTTGAGTGGCCATCACTTTTAAAAGTAATTTCCATCCTTTCTCAACATTTCTATCTCTTTGACCCCCCATCTAACGTGAAAAACAAAAAAGTTTTCAGCCTACAAAGGTGAAGTTGCAAATGTCTATTCTGAACACATCAATCTCCATCGAAGTTAATATTTTTTTTCTCACTTTCCAAAAAATATTTCCAGTTCGATTTTTTTCCTATGTTTTCCTTAGACATTGAGCTATCAATCCAAAAAATTACAGCGCGATTGATCAAGTATTATAGGAGCTACGACATGATATATATTTAAAGAACCGGGAAATGTATAAGCCAATGCTTCATATAGGAGCGCGGCCCGAGCGATATTGCTTTCTTATCAGAACTACAGTCCCGTCTAGACCTCCGAGACTGTCGGGAGTGATCTAGTATCGGTAATCTCGGGACCAAGAGAATCTCGTGTTCTCTATCAATGAGTCATTTGGCTACATTCGGTACGCGCGCACTAAGCGAGACTGTGGAGATTACGCAACCGAGAACGGGCGATAATATGAGGCAGTCTGCCCGACTCTAGTAGGCAGTCTGAACATATACCATTAAAAAAATGCATGTAGCATAAAGTTAACACCATGAAAAACATGGGATAGGCAAATAACACTGTACTAATTGATAAGTGTACAAAAAGTAGAATAAAGGCATAACAATCTTCAAATACAGGCAGGTGCAGTTCCCATAAAAACGAAACATGCTACAGTATGTAGGTCGCTCGTACTGTTGTTTTATGGACGTATGAAAGCAAAGCCCTGTAAAAGTATAACGGGGTAATGTAAGAGAATTTATTAAATAGAGAATTAAGAAGAGGATATAAATTTTGAAGTCATGGTAAACGATACTTACAAAATGGTTGAAGAGAGGTTGACCTGAGTCCATTGATGCAGCAACATGACTGAGCATTACAGAGAGATGTAGCAAATAAAGAAACCTGGCAAACCTAGTGGATAAACCGGAATTATTTCTGTACAATTTTGAAAAGCGGGTTATTTAAATTAGGATATTGTTCATTGAGTAAATGGGTATTATTATTATTAGAGTGGGTGGCTATGTAATACTCCTCTGCGGCATTCATGTATTTATTATTATTAACTGTCTTTAAAACTTGGAGGGTGTCATCTATACCTGTAAGTTCATGGTTGTGATTGAGTAGGTGTGTCGCAAACTTAGACTTGTTTCTATTATGTTTGAAATCGGAAACTTGTTCCCTATAGCGTGTGCGGAAATTTCTCTTAGTTTGTCCTACATATTTACTAGGGCAGTTTTTGCAATGCAATAAATAAATTCCACTATTAGAAAATTTATTATGATTTTATAAGTTATTTGGAATGATGTTATTGAGTTTATTATTCGTCCTAATAATTATAATAATTCCGGTTTATCCACTAGGTTTGCCAGGTACATAGTTTTCTTTATTTGCTACATCTGTCTGTAAAGCTCAGTCGTGTTGCTGCATCAATGGACTCAGGTCAACCTCTCCTCAACCATTTTGTAAGTATCGTTTACCATTACTTCAAAATTTATATCCTCTTCTTAATTCTCTATTTAATAAATTCTCTTACATTACCCCGTTATACTTTTACAGGGCTTTGCTTTCATATGCCCATAAAACAGCAGCACGAGCGACCTACATATTGTAGCATGTTTCGTTTTTATGGGAACTGCACCTGCCTGTATTTGAAGATTGTTATGCCTTTATTCTACTTTTTGTACACTTATCAATTAGTACAGTGTTATTTGCCTATTCCATGTTTTTCATGGTGTTAACTTCATGCTACATGTATATTTTTAATGGTATATGTTCAGACTGCCTACCACACCAGTTTTTAACTTTTTAACGATTGTGTTAACCTCAATATTTTAAGTGTTCATCATGTGTTTCTATGTTCTACTTCAATATGACCTGAAGATGCCATGGTTATGGCGAAAATGTTTGTCAAAAACTTTTGAACACCATTTCATGTATTAACATAAAGGTTCAACGTGTGTACTATTGATAAGTAATTTGACTGCAATAAACCTACACTATTTGATATTTAACTTTATTCTCGATTTTTGGGAGTCTGTCATTTATCCATTCTGATCGAGGCTCTGCTTTTATGTCGCAGCAACTTAAACAGTATCTTTGTTCACAAGGAATAGCAACTAGCCGCACTACAGCATATAATCCCCAAGGGAACGGACAGATTGAGAGATATAACAGAATAATTTGGAAGACTATAGAACTGACCTTAAAATCTCGAGGTCTTCCAGTTATACAATGGAAGACTGTTCTTCAGGAATCCTTAAATGCTATTCGATCTCTGTTATGTACAGCAACTAACACAACACCATATGAACGTATGTTCTCACACTCCAGACGCTCTGCAAATGGATCTATGTTACCGACATGGTTGACAACACCGGGAACTGTATTCATGAGAAGAAACGTTCGTGCAAGCAAGTTCGATCCATTAGTTGAAGAAGTTCAGTTGATAGAGGCAAACCCTACCTATTCTTATGTCCGAACATCTAATGGAAGAGAGATGACTATATCGAATCGACAACTTGCTCCGAAAGAACACATGTTTATTTCTGAGGAGTGGGATGGAATTCAAATGGAAGACTTCGAAAATGATGACAACCAGAATAAAGCTATTTCTAAACCTTCACAAAGCCCGAGAATAACAGAAAGGAGTGATTCCAATTTGAATGAGTCTTATGGAAGAAATGGCGAGACTAAGTCAAACGAGAACAATATACCGGTATCTCGTTCTGGCAGAGTAGTGAAACCCCCCGAGTTACTTACTGGACTATATTCAATACTGATCTGGGGGAGAATGTAATGAGTTTTATAGTTAAATCGACCATATCCATAATGATCGATTCTTCTGTTTTGTTTTGATTGCGTTGTTGGTGTTTACTAATGCCAGGCGTTTGACAATAAAGTCATTTGACCTCTTGCACTCCAATATTTTTCAAAGATATTATTATGGCCAGCCACTGAAGCACAGATTTTGAGGTGTTCCAAATCCATTTCTTGGTTTGAGTTGCAACAATGGGCAGTTAGGGGACTGATATATTCCAATTCTATGCAGGTGTTTGGCCAAACAATCATGGCCAGTTGCCAATCTAAATGCAGCTACAGACGATTTTCGTGGTAAATCGGGAATTAACTGTGGATTTTGATGCAGAGAGTTCCATTTTTTTCCTTGCGATTGTGTTATCAAATTTTGTTTGTTGAAGTCTAAGTATGTAGATTTAATAAATCTTTTCACAGAGTAATACGTAGATTTAGTAACAGGTCTGTAAGTAGCAGCGCTACCCTTCTTTGCTAAAGCATCCACATTCTCGTTTCCCAGGATTCCACAATGGGATGGTATCCATTGGAATACAATTCTTTTATTGAGTGATATTAATTGAGAGAGCATTTTAGTTATTTCTGCTGTTTGAGATGAAGGTGTGTGTTTAGAGACGATTGATAGAATAGCTGCTTTGGAGTCTGACAATATACTGCATTCTTAAATTTATTGATGTGGCATAGAAAATTCCTGAGACATTCACTTATTGCAATGATTTCACCATCAGAACTTGTTGTTCCATATCCAAGAGATCTATAGAGTGAGAAGAGACAGCACGTAACACCTGCACCGGCACCTTGTTCTCTGGAGATCAAGGATCCGTCGGTGTATAAATGAAGCCAGTTTTGTGGAGGGTACCTAATATTAATTGTCTCTAAAGACAATTGTTTTAGTATTTCAGTATTTACTTCTGATTTCAGTATTTCTTCTGTTAAATTTAGATTATATTCTATATTTAATAGAGTTAAAGGGTTTGGTTTAATTTGTAAGTTTTCTTTTAAATTCGGGACATTGATTTTCTGTTTTAATTCTTGAACAATGGATATGAAACTTTGTTGAGTTTTCAATCTACAGAGAGGACTGTATGAATGCCAATTGTTTCCTGGTAATCTAATAAGTTTTTCATATTGAATCAGTGCTTTTTCTTCTATTGTCATTTTGATGCTGTTAATATTAGTGAGGAATCTCATAGAATCTATTGGAGTTGTTTTGATTCCACCGGTAATGAGTCTGAGAGCTTGGTTTTGAACATATTCTATTTCGTTTATGAAAGGTGAAGTAATTAAAATTTCTCCGCAGTATGTCAGCACTGGCTGTATAAACATTTTGTATATAGTGTTCAAAGTTTCCTAGAGCATCCCCATTTCTTTCCTGTTAGTCTTTTTAGAAGGAAGAATCTTTTACGAGCTTTTTCAGAAATGTATTTCAAATGGTTGCTCCATGTTAACTTACTATCGAAAATAACTCCAAGATATTTGGATTCATAAGTCCTAGGAAGGTGTTGGCCATTGTATTGGATATTGAATTCTCTTTCATTTTTACCAAGTGAAAATATTTGGTAGTTACTTTTGCTTAAATTGAGTGTCATCAAATTTGATGTATTCCATTCATGTAGTTGATTTAGAGCTTTAAGAGCAGAATTTTGAATTTTGTCTCTAAGTCTGTAAGATCCGGAAGTCCACAAAACTATATAATCTGCAAATAATGCTGTTTTCATGTTTGATTTCTCTAATAAGGAGGGTAAGTCATTTATATATAATATTGAATAAAGTTGTGCTGAGGACAGCACCCTGAGGTAGACCTCCATATGTTTGTAACTAGAAAGTGAGTTATTGAATTTAGTGGCAATGAATCTTTGACTAAGGAATTCTAATATCCATCTGAACATATTGCTGGAGATACCTAATTTCTGGAGTTTTAGTAATAATTTATTTCTCCAAATAGAGTCATATGCTAATTGAAAGTCAATAAATATTGCCAAGGTATCTTCTTTCTTGTTAAAATTGTCTTTTATTTCTTGGCCGAGGCGTATGACTTGTTCATTGGTAGAGTGTAGTTGTCGAAAGCCGGCTTGTCTTGGTGATAAAAGATTTTGGGATTCTAAATACCAAGTTAATCTGTTGGAGATCATGGACTCCATGGTTTTTGCTATCATGCTTAATAGTGCTATTGGTCGGTAACTTAACATCATGAGCAGGTTTCCCTTTTTTGTGAATTGGTACAATGATTGCTTTTTTCCAAGCTGCAGGAATTGAGGTGTTCCACGATAAATTGAAAATGGATAAAAGTACAGACTTGGCTTTTTCCCCCAGATGTTTAAAAAATTCGGAATGAATGTTGTCGGGGCCAGGAGATTTCTTGGTTTTTAAATTTTGTATAGCTATAGTTAATTCTTTGGAAGTAAAATTTTGATGAAATATTTCAGGTTTTGTACTAGTAATATTGTTTTTATTATTTTTATGTAATTCTCTTTTGATAAATTTGTCAGTTTTTTTGATATTGGGATGTAATCTGTGAGTTTGAGTAGTGTTTATTAAATGCGTTTGCTATATCTCTACTATCTGTTAGTGTTTTGTTATTATGAATAATAGGTTGGTTAGTATTTTCCTGTGTATTGGAAATATTCTTCAGAAATTTATATGTTTTAGCGCTATCGGTTCTGTAATTAATATTTTCAATAAATTTATTAAAACTGTTCTTTTTTGCTGTTATGATTGCTTTTTTAAGAATGGCACTCTTCTTCCTCCAATCTTGAGTATCTTCTGGTGTTTTGCTATGTTCTGCTTTGGTTCTTGCTTTATCTCTATCTTGTTTCAATAAATTCAAGTTTTCTGTCCAGAATGGGGTGTATTTTTTTGGTTTGCCTCGTGGAATGTGCTTTTTTGCAATTCTAAGAATAGATTCACAGAAATATTTGTTTAATCTATCTGAGTTTGTATTTTCCATTAGTGGTGTGTTGAGCTTGAGGTGTTCGTTGAGTTCTGTTGTAAATAGTTTCCAATTCGCTTTCTTAAAGTTCCATGTTGTTTTGTTATTGTAGGGTTCTTTTCTTCGGTTTTGGTGGAGATGGATAGAAGCAATGATGACTCTATGGCCAGATCCAGGGTCTTGAATTATTTGTTTCTTGGTTTCGTGATGGATATCTGATGTTACTAGTAATAAGTCTGGATTTGTACCAGAACCAGAATAATGTATGAAAGTAGGGGGATCTTCTTTTCTGTAGACAAGTTCTGCGGTTGTAGTATTTAGGAGGTCCATGATCATTTTTCCAGGTTGGTTTACATTATCGTAGCCCCAAAGTTGGGAGTGGGCGTTAAATTCACCAATTATGATAGTTTTAGGTTGTATATCAAACAAAGTTAGATCAAGGGGATTATTAGGTGGGTTATAGGCACTGTAGATTTTGAAATGTTGTTGATTTTTCCATACTTCAATTCTTATTAGTTCTAATTTGTCTTGATTATCCATTTCTTTTAAGATTTGAAAATTTGTAATTAATTTCTTTGATGTACCTGCGAGAATTCCACTACTGATCTGTCTACCTTTGGGTAACAGTTTTATATTAAAACCTTTAAAATTAAAATATTTTAATTGGTCAGCATTAAGGTTTGCTGTTTTGTTTATGTATCCAAGGTATTTGTTTATGTAACCTGGTAGCTAGATTTATATGTCGAATAAAGCCAACTTCGGTTCATTATAAACTGCAACTTTAATACAGGTGTCACACAAAAAGCTTAGATTTGCTAATAGGAAAGCCAAATCGTTTTTTAAATAACAATCTTTCAGTATATGTTGAAGGATATCGATTGATGCAGCCCGATAACAGGGAATCACAACAAGACGTATTGCCTTACTTGATGGACATGAGCGAGAGGGAAGAGATTTGTTTAAATTAAATAATGTTCATTCCTGAGCTCTTATCTGTTGTGTTTCACAAACAAAGCGTGGAATGAAATCATCTTCAGCAACAATAAACATTCATAATTATGTGTTGCAAAATCTCTCCTTCTTGTCCATGTTAATTTATTCTCTAATAATAACATTGATATGCTGCCTAGCAGTTCTCAGAACTTGAGGCGATACTATTATAAAAATGGATGATGGATACACCACACAGCGCTTAGAAACACGAATCAACCAAGAATTCTTAAAAAGATAACGTACTTCTGAGTGACATAACTGATTTAGCTTTAAAATGTTTAAAAGTTCTTGTAAAAAAATTATTTAAGTAAAAAAAAAAACTCCAAGATTTATGTATTTATATAATAAATTTCCTGAAAATATGTATTTACATAATTTTTTTGTAAAAATATGTTTTTTTATGTGAAATAAAATTCGGGTTTTAAACTTGAAACTTCATGTTCGGAATTTTTAATTTTGTTAATTGTGTTTTAATCACACGCAAAAGTAATATTTAATTACATAGAAATCCGTTCCTTACTGATTATATGCAGGTTTAGGTAGAGTCAAAAGTAGAAGGTTGTCTCTGTTGCCTGCAGTTATCAGGATCATTGATATGTTTGATCCCCTCAACACATATTTCATGTCTCAGTAGAGGTGCCCTACTTTAATGAAACAATTGAAGTTACTGTAACTGGATGACACTGAAAAATGTTAAATGCTGGGATGAAATTTCCAAACCTCTTATGCTGGGTTGCAAGAAAGCATTTATAGGTTCGTTAAATGCTATTGGTTCTGTAACTGTTCATTTAGCATCAGTAAGCATTGCAAGAACGACCTTTAAAGCTATTGGTTCGTTAAAGCACTCTGTAAACTATAGGTTGAAAATGCGAGCTGTAAACTGTTAACGAATGGTTAGCCGCCACATTGTAGGCTACGTATATTTCTTGTTTTTGTATCTGACAATATTAAGTAATTTCGTGGATATGTTATCATCAGAAACAGGTAAGTAAAATGTAATATACATATCACAATGAACTCGAGATTTGTGTATAGGAAAAGTTTTGTGAATAAAACAATATTATTACTATTACAGAATCGTCTAACATAGAGTTATGTTTGATATGGTACAACATCTACCAAGACCAAGAATACTGAGAGACAGAGCGAAACCTCTAGAAGAATACGATAATATTGATTTTAAGGTTAGATTTAGATTGTCGAAAGACATATTCATGGCTCTCTTGCATGAAAAAGGATATCATATTGGAAAACAAATTGTACGCAGTAAGACAGTATCAGCAAGTAACCAGTTGTTGCTTGTCTTGCGCTATTATGCAATAGGAGCGTTTCGGAATGTGATAGTGGATCATATTCATGTTTATAAATCTACAGTTTGTAGAATAATAAGATGTGTGACTGCATTGCAAGAATGAGAGAACAATACATTACTGTGCCTCAAGGAAATTCTGTACAAACAGTAAAACAGGATTTCTTCTAAATTTGCAATTTTCCCAACGTTATTGGTGCATAGACTGTAGCCATATGAAAATTCAAAGCCCTAGTAGACACCTGAATGAGATGAACCGAAACAGGAAGGGTTACTTCTCTATCAATCTGTACCAAGAATTGTTGCATGTTGGCCTGGGTCAGTATTTGATGTCTGTCTTCTATGTTCAAACTTTGAAAACAATGAATATCCAAAAACACAATATTACCATAGTGACATGCATGTATAATAAGGGAATTATTTGCGCCGGCTATGATGGCTCTGTCATTTTGAATCTTTTCCGTTTAAAGATGGAATAGTTAACATCGTTAAATATCACATTTGCAACGACCTATACTTTAAAGACTGAAATAGTTTAAAGGTCTGTTACTTAACGAGAGAATAGCAATTTATGGAACAGGTTTCTTGCAACCCAGCATTAACCCATTTATGCCCACTAGGTCGTTAACGACCCAGTGATTATAATTTGTATAAAATATCCCGGTAGTGTTATATTGTGACTTCTATAAATTAGGTTGGTAACTGAGAGTGTTGTCTTGAGTTATAAACATCTGTGTTTGGTTAGTGCTGCACCATTCACATTTCATTTGAAACTATCTCTCAGCTTGCGTAATTGACTAGAATTCTGCAGCACATAGCTAATAATTTCTATTTGTTGGCATGGAGTGTGGCTCATTGCCAAGCTTCTGAATACGAAGCTAAACATCAAAATGTAAGTAATACAATATATCCTGATAGCATTGTAACAGTTATAGTAATATAGCAACAATGACAATAGTTTTTAGAGTGGGTCGTTAACAACCCAGTGGGAAAATGAGAGGTACCATTTTGTTGCTTAGTAATATTTCTGTTTATATGATTCTTTTTCGTTAGTTATAGTTTATTTTTGTTTTGATACACTAGGAAGGGACTGAAAACTCACGAAATAATATCTGAACTTGAAGCAAAGACATGAGGAGCATATCTGGAGAAATTGATGTTTATATTGTACCACCTGTACATGGAGAAAGCAATGGGGATTCTGGAGATGAGGAGTGTAATAATCCTTGACGGGGACATTGTTGGAAGCAGAAGCTGAGGTAAGGTTTTCAAATGAAACAAGAGATGAGGAAAATGATTCCCCTGAGTCTACATTGGAGGCTACGGTATTGTGGGAAGTAGAAGCTGAGGTAGAGACTACAACTAAAACAAGAGGGGATAAAAACTATAATCCAAGATCTGTACTGAATACAAAATATATTCCGCAGTGGAAGAAGGGTCAGATCCTCCCTAATTTTCCACCAGTTTACAATCCTGTCCAGTCAAGTCATCTATTATCACTTTCTAAAGACAGTCATCCAGCTGAATATTTTGACAGTTGTTTCAAATGAGTTCGGCGTGCAGCCTATAGGAACAGCAGATCGGTACTCAGCCAAAGAAAAGAAGAGGATATCCATTACACAATCCATCTCAACAAGAAATATAATAGTTTTATGGGAGGTGTTGATCAGATGGACCAAAACATAGCAGCATACAGAATTGGAATAAGAGGGAAAAAATGGTATGTTCCAATTCTTTTGTGGATGTTTGACGTCGCCATGAATAATGCATGGTTAACAGCAAGATCAAAAGGAATTTCCTTGGATAATTTGTCATTCAGACGGACAACTGTAATCGCTATGATGTAGAAATATGGAACACCAGTATCTTCACCAGGGCCCAAAAAAGCATCTGAATGTGGGAAATATGGTCGCAGGTCCAGCACTTCGCAATGCTGGACACTTGCTGGCGGTTGGTCAGCCATGTCGCCTATGCGCTGTCTGCAAAAACAAGACTACTAAAGGCTGTTACAAACCTTCATGCCCAGCTCTGCTTCATGACAAGTGCGTCAGAGAGTTTCATACATAACATGGTAATTATGTGTTTGGATAATATTGAGTCATTTATATTTTACTATACGTATTTTTATGATTAAACTTTATGTGAATATTTACTTGTGCACTGTAAAATTATAAATATTACATTTAAAACATTAATAATATTTTGATTCAATAACACAAAGAAATAATATTCACAATTACTGTCGTTACATGTAGTAATTTAGATATAAATAAAAAGAAAGAAAAAACGTATATCAGATTTTCCCACTGGGTCGTTAACGACCCACCCTGAAAAAGGACCTAAATGTAAAGATTCATCTGTGTTTGCTCATTTACAATTAAAAATGTATAAAAACAAAAAATATGTGTGACATTCACAACATTTGGACAAAAATTAAGTTACGGGCATAAATGGGTTAATGTTCTAAAAGCAATAGATACAGGTTAATATTGAAGTAGATAAAAATTGGTGTGACTTTTTAATGCACTTAAAAATACAATTGTTCAGTTTAAAAACAAAGAAGCTGTATGCTTTGCATTGGCTGTACCAGGCACAAATGCTGTTGTGGAAAGAATCTTTTCAATTATGAACAGTCTGTGGATTGATGAAAAAAATAGTTTCATAACTGAAACTGTACAAGCTATTATCATTGTTAAGACTCATTTTCAGGATCTCGGTTGTAAAGAGTTTTACAATATTATATGTTATTGAATAATCCTAAAATACACGTTTAAGAACAAAGTTTCTGATGTTGAAGGAACTAGTTCAGATTTAACAGATTAAAAGGTCCATATATGCTTGTTTGTGTGAAATAAATACAGACGTGGACAAATTATTATCAAAATTGACGATTTTTATGATAATTCTGTTTACAAAATTTGACTTTTCAATTTAGACTACAGTTGACAATTTTCATATTTCCATCATTATAGTAGACAGAAATATGCAAAAATGTAACTGTAGTTTAAATTGAAGAGCCACATTTTGTAAAAATACATAATAAAAATCTTTAATTTTGCTAAAAATTTATAAATATGCAAAAATGTCAACTGCAGTCAAAATTGAAGAGTCAAATTTTGTCAAAATATAAAATAAAAATCTTCAGTTTTGCTAATAATTTGTAAATATCCAAAATGTGAACTGTAGTCCAAATTGAAGAGTTGAATTTGGTAAAAATATATAATAAAAATCTTCAGTTTTGCTAATAATTTGTAAATATGCAAAAATATCAAATGTAGTCCAAATTGAAGAGTCAAATTTTCTAAAAATATACAATACAAATCTTCAATTTTGCTAATAATTTGGAAATACGCAAAAATGTCAACTGTAGTCAGAATTGAAGAGTCATATTTTGTGAAAATATATAATAAAAATCTTCAGTTTTGCTAATAATTTGTCCATGTCTGTATAATTCTGTGGTGTTCAGGTAAAGGGGTATAAGTCATTTTTTTGTCCAGGTGGAATTTTGTTCCCCAGATGAACACACAAGTTAAATTATACAAGTGGGTGTGCAAAAATCAAAGAATACTAGCAGTTGATGTGTTTTATTTATGTAGAAAATTATTTGTAATAATGGTTCCAAGTTTAATTTTCATTTATCTCCGAACTCATTTTTATGACTTATCTCCCTTTACCCAAACGCCACAGAATTGTTAGTAGCCAATTCACTGTGGGCTAAAGCAAGGAGATGCACTATCACCTTTACTTTTTAACTTCACTCTAGAATATGCCATTAGGGAAGTTCCGGATAACAGACAGGGTTTGGAATTGAACGGGTTACATCAGCATTTTGTCTATGCAGATGACGTGAATATGTTAGGAGAAAATCCACGAACGATTAGGGAAAACACGGAAATTTTACTTGAAGCAAGTAAAGTGGTAAGTTTGGAAATAAATCCCGAAAAGACAAAGTATATGATTATGTCTCGTGACCAGAATATTCTACGAAATGGAAACATAAAAATTGGAGATTTATCCTTCGAAGAGGTGGAAAAATTCAAATATCTTGAAGCAAAAGTAACAAATATAAATAACACACGGGAGGAAATTAAACACAGAATAAATATGGGAAGTGCCTGTTGTTATTCGGTTGAGAAGCTTTTATCATATAGTCTGCTGTCAAAAAATCTGAAAGTTAGAATTTATAAAACAGTTATATTACTGGTTGTTCTGTATGGTTGCGAAACTTGGACTCTCACGTTGAGAGAGGAACAGAGATTAAGGGTGTTTGAGAATAAGATCATTAGGAAAATATTTGGAATGAAGTTACAGGAGAATTGAGAAAGTTACACAACACAGAACTGCATGCATTGTATTCTTCACCTGACATAATTAGGAACATTAAATCCAGACATTTGAGATGGGCAGGGCATGTAGCATGTATGGGTGAATCCAGAAATGGATATAGTGTGTTACATGGGAGACTGGAGGGAAAAAGACCTTTGGGGAGGCAGAGACGTAGATGGGAGGATAATATTAAAATGGATTTGAGGGACGTGGGATATGACAATAGAGACCAGATTAATCTTGCACAGGAAGGGACCAATGGCGGGCTTATGTAAGAGTGGCAATGAACCTGAAGGGTTCCTTAAAAGCCATTTGTAAGTAATTTGTAAATGTTAAAATTTCATTCATAAAAAGGTCATTCATAAAAAGACAGTGCAGTTCCACTTCATGCTTTTAATGAATAATAGTAACTATTAAATAATGTTATTTGATGACAGAATGAAGTCTCATTATAGCAATAAGTTGTCTAATATTGAACTGCAACTGTAAGACTTAGAAGGAATGGTTGTGCTCTTTGGTATTCAAGTGTCCTATTTTTTTAAACCAAATTTTGTAAAATGTCCTGTTTTTTAAGTTTATAAATCTGGCCACTCTTGGTTATGTATGATATTTTATAAGAATAGGCCTATAAAGCAGGGGTTATGACACTAGAGCAGAGGTCTTTTTATTATTGTATTGGTAATACTGGTTATGCTTTTCATTCTGTATCCACAATCCCATATTTTTAAATAACCATCGTTATTTTATTTTTTTTAAATCAATATACAGTCGAATTATTATCTGTATAATTATCATCTTATTTTCTTTCTCTTCTCTCATTTTTGTTTCTTCACTGAAAAGAGACAGGGGTTTGTTTCGTGAATCGTTTTACCTCCCACAAATGAAAGGCAGAAACCCTTAAGGAATGTCATAAATTAAAGAAACCAACAGGTGTTTGTCATTGGACGGCTAGTTACTGTACGACACTGCCACAGTGCAGCAATTCAAGTAATCGAGGGTCGGTTCAGTTTAGCCTGGGCAAGAGAGCCTACTTATAGTTTTTCACATACTTATGTCTCTGAAGAAGCCAATTTCATTGAGTCACTTTGTGTTTTAAGAAATTCCTCAAAATAGAGCACAATAAATACCAGACAAAAAAACAACGTATTCGAAAATTTACGAAAACAATATTAGTGTAATTGATTGGAACATGGTATATTCACTGCCATCCCTAGATTTTTCCTACGCATCTTTGCAATGAACTAAAGCTTCACTCACTGGCCTTGCTTAATTTTATTGCTCATATAATGTATCACATAAAACTCCCTTCAAAACTCTTTTATCAATGTCTATAAAGCTTTCACTAGACAGACATATGCAGAGTAGTAGGAATGATACCTAATTTCTCAGGCATCCCAATTTCAGTGTGGAGCACTGTACAATTTGCAGATTTTTTAAAAATTGGTGATCTAGTGCTGGTAAGACAGGTGAACGCAAGATGGTATTTGGTAAGTAAACCAAAGAATTTATCCTTGAGATTACCAGACATTTTGCCTTATATTTAGGAAAGAAACCTCGGAAAGAATTCAAACTAGGTAACTAGTTCAATGGGATTCGAATCCATGCCTAAACACGATCTCGGATCACAAGTCTCACTCACTCATTATTCTGAGACTATGCTGGTGGCTTTGTAGATTTCTGTAAAGTATTAAAAAAAATAAAGAAGGTAATTATTCGTTCATCACATCATTGAAGGTTGAGAAGAAACTGTCTTCTGAAGGATGCACTGGAAGAAATGGTGAACAGGAGAAGAGTTTGGGGCAGAAGAAGATATCAGATGATAGACGACATTAAGATATATGAGGAGACAAAGAGGAAGGCAGAAAATAGGAAAGACTGGAGAATGCTGGGTTTGCAGTGAAAGATCTGCCCTTGGGCAGAACACTATGAATGAATGAATGAATGCATTATTGAAAATAAATGTAGTGTAGTATAAATATAATGAATATCATGATTCAGGTATAAAAATATTAAGAATATCAGTGCAAAAGAACATCTCACAGCAACTCAAAGATTTCTCGCAATGGGATGATCATTTCAAGACTTGAGCGCAAGGATATCTCCTGCATCTTTGAGCATAGTTGTACTGGAAATGTGGGAAGCAATCCATGATATTCTCAGGACGAAGTACATTGAAAGTAGGTAATCATGATTAAATAAATTAGGAAGTATAATACATTTTATATACAGTATATATATACACAGCACGTGATATATATGTATGTATGTATCTATGTATATATATATATATATATATATATATACAGCACGTGATTTTCAAAACAAATGACAATTCATCAAACTAAGAAACACCAGACTGAGAAACTGCTATTTTAATGTTAAAACAAATGAATATAGCGAAAATAAGGATCCATAGATTAATAAACATCAATATCGCCAAGGTCTTTAGGACATATCCAAATTAAATTATCATCATTCTCTTCCGTTTTCTATAAACAGTGCTAATATTAACATATTATCGATGCATATTCTTCCCTCCCTAATCCAGTTTGGCATTAGAGAAGAAAACCTTCTGTAAAAGTTTTTAATCTTCTATTTAAAAAGTCCCATAAAATACAGATTGAAAGAGAAATTTAGATGAAACTCAAAATTACATAAAGATACAATGATCAATTAAAATTTATCATAGGCTTGTAAGTAAACAAAAAAGACTAATATACATATTTATAGTTTGCTACTATTCGTGGTAGGTCTTGGAACAAATCACCTGTGTGCTATTATGTGTTCAATAACTTGTCCTTACTGACTTCAGAGACATAAAATGAAACCCAGGAAGTATTTTATGAGCAGATGACTTACCTTATTAATACTGGCCAGAAACACTACCCAGTTCGGTTCAATAACTTCGACCATCATGTAATACTCCAGATTCTGCACACAATTAAGCATACGCTGACGAAGAGCAAATGCTGAAGCATACGTCTTTGCAGCTCTGAGAGCAAAAGATTTGGCCACCTTGTTACATATCCATATTCTGGAAATAGGAGACAAAATTGAATAACAATCTGCACAAACAAAATTTGTAGTTGACCAAGATTAAGCATAACAGGCTATGATGATGACAAACATAAAGTTCCAAACTGTTGTATGCCTCTCTATGGCTGACACTTCACTTACAAGCTGGATTTGCTGGTTGTCAATGTCAGGTGTTTTAATTAATTGTAATGTGCCAAGCAACAACTTTTTTACTCAATTAAAAGTAAAGGTTGGTCACACTAGGCTGGTTTACTAACTGGTGCTTGTAGCTTGCTGGTAGCATCAACTTTTATGTATGAAGTGTATATTTCAAAGGTTATTTATTTTTATTCCTTAATTTTATTTTTGGAATGTGATTGAGTTTTTGTTGGAATAGGCCATCTACATTAATTGAATTGGTCATTGCAGAAAGGGGATAAGTCATAAAATCTTACTTTTGAGATAATCAATAAAAACTGTTTTCTTCTTCCAATACTGGAATAATCATTATAAATATTTTTTCTTACTTTGTTTATGAATAGTGAATTATAATACATCATGTTAGACATCTGATATCTCAAACACTTTTGTTTAAAGTTGTTTAATCGAACCATGACTTATCCCCTTTCTGCAAGGAATTGTTAAATATAGAAAAAATATATATAATTTACAATTTTGGGCTAATGTAATATTTGAAAACAAACTAAATGTTAATAATTACAATGATAACGATGTTTTTGTGTGTAATTACTACATTACTGTCATCACATACTGTCATTTACATTACTGTAAATTTGACCATATAACACCTTCCCTCCAGTTACTTTCATGGGTGCGTCTGAAGGAACGAAGAACAATACATTCACTGTCTCTTCTGTTTAGAATCATGCATACTTCTACTCCGAAATATCTGTTATCGCGCTTTCAATTTCTTACAACTCTTCGAAACCGACATCAAGCACTTCTTTCTATCCCTCATCATAGAACGTCTTTATACTCATCTTCCTATACTGTAGAAATACCTCGCCTCTGGAATTCGTTACCTAATGATGTCAGGGACTGCCGGACTTTATCACAATTCAAAATTAAATTGGAAAATTTTGTCTTAGTTAATGTTTTTTAGGTATTGCTAGAAGTATTGATTTGTGTTTTTTTTTCTTTTTAACCTAGATTAAAATTGCAAGTTTCTTGTTTATGTTAGTTAATTAGTTAGGATGGAATTAATTATGATACTTAATCACTCATTTAAAGTTTGTGTGACTGCAACCTGTATATTTTTGTGTGGCTTTACTTTGTTTATAGTGTTTTTTTTCTCTCTCTTTATTTCTTGAGCAGCTTTACTTTGTATATTATAGTGTATTTATTTCTGTTTATTTATATTATTGTATTTGTATTCCTGGTGTTGTGGAAGAGAAGGCCTGATGGCCTTAACTACACCAGAATAAATAAATAAATAAATAAATAAATAAATAAATAAATAAATAAATAAATAAATAAATAAATAAATAAATAAATAAATAAATAAATAAATAAATAAATCAATCATTTACATAATTATTTTTGCATTTTAATCATTATTCCTACTACAGAAATGTACAAGTATGTGATTTTATATCACAGTTTTAAATCAAAACTATTTTTAAACTAATACTTAAAAACTGCATATAGGAGAGCACAATAAAAATACACTAAAGTACTACACAAAATCATTTGTTTCAATTTTTACAGAGTATATTGTTAGACACTGGAAGCCACGTCGTCTGTAGATTACTTGTCACAAGATGGCCAGTTCAAGATCTCTTCGTAAAAGGAAGTGTGTTCCAATGGAATGTATTGCCTCACTTTCGATACGTCTCCAAGTTTTTTTCGTATTAATGGGAATTTTCCATTTGTATGCTTTTGTGTAGGCATTACTATGCGTCCAGAACCTGGTTTTTTCATACAGAATCTGTGTTTCCTCATTTCACTACCAATGAACAAACTGGCAGTCACACATCCTGAATCATCTTTACAGTAACTAAATTCACTGAATTGTGCTGAAGAAAACATATTCTTATCTTTCCCTTTCTTCCTCAGTGTGTCTAATGAGCAGGTGATTTTCTTGTAATACTCTGGCCACCAGTATTTAAAATTCAAAATATCATCAGTAGTAACTGATTCTACAGAATATCTGTTGTTAGTGTTTGGCTGGTGGATCAAGGTATTGAATTGGTCTGGCATATATACCCTGTCTGTCTTACTTAGTTTGTGCTTCACTGCACCAAAGTTGTGGTCACAGGGAAGAAATGAATGGCCTCGGTGTGGAAAATAATGAATGATTTTGTTAAATCTCCCCATTTGGATCAGTGCAAGCAACAATCGAATTAAGGTATGATTTTTATTTTGCCCTCCACAGTTATCAGAGAAAAGATACAATTCCTTGACTGAAGAAGGAACATTATTTTCAATGTAGTTCAGAAGGAACACACTTCATTTGAAGATTTGTGGCCTATACCTTCATGATAGGAATAGAAGTGCACCGTATGGTCTTTGAAATTGTGAATGTTGAAAATTGATGACCCAAAGTTGCGTCTAAACAAACAATGAGTAGTTTCTTACCCACATTGTTCTCCTGTTGTGTGGGCTGCTACAGACTTCCCAATGGAATTGACGTTCCAATGCCTTCAGTTTATTTTTCTTATTTACATTTCTGTGGTAGTTAATTTCATTGCGTTTACGTTTACCACTAATAACACAGTTTTCTTCCCCTGGGTCACTTACTACTTCTAGCTTATCTGTCATTTTCCTTATCAGCTGATGGGTGCGTAACTTATTAGATCCGCGGTACTCAGTTGCGTCACGTCGTCAGTCAGTGCAGGAAGAAGGTAAGTCGCTGACTTGTCCCCTTTCTGCAATGACTGCGCTGCTTATGGTACTCTGCTTTGCGTTGAGAATGAGCAAATTTGTCCCATTTCTGTATGGAAATGTGTCTAGGTCTGGAAAAAGAAATGACACTCTTAACTCATTTTCGCGTTTTTCATGACTTATCCCCTTTCTGCAATGATCGATTCAATTTATTTAACTTATCAGGATTTTCCAATGTTATAAATTTGAAGTTACCTGTCCTTAATACAATACGCAATACTTTTTTAGATAACACTGTTAAAATTATAAGAAGCACTTTAAAGAAATGAACACCTAAGTAGTGTACATGCTCATTTGCACTTAAGCATGTGATAGTAGTATCATCAGAAATGTTTAGTTGATTTGGATGCAATTTACCGCGAGAAATATTAATAGCTACAGATTTATTGATACCTATTTATACTGTAGCTAAACCAATAGCTTTGAAAAGATCAATAGCCATCCTTGTGGATTCTAAAGCAGAGTTTTTATTTTTAGCTATGATAACAGTGTCAGCTGCAAAACCAAGTACGATAATGGGTTTTAAAACCTGAAACAAGATTGAAACCAAATTCAGCAGCGATCGAGTCTTCCGACAATTCATTACGGAGGTGCTATAAGATAAAAAGAATTTGAAAATTGGTGTACATTGCAACAATAAGGTAAAGGAGTGATCCTTAACAAAGAGTTCCCACCAGCAAACAGTTGGGTAAGAAATCATAAAGGTCTAACCAAACCTCTCGGAATGGATAGAAGCCCTCAAAATGATAGGCTATGTCGTTCCGGTCCGAGCTATACTGGGTAGAAGTCGGGATGGTACCCGCTGTAGGCATTGCCTCAGTGAGATGGAAACTCTTCCCCATATCCTTGGCTTTTGCCCCTATAGTGAGGTCCTTCGTAACATCCGTCACAATGCTGTCTGTTCTATGCTGGCCAAGGCACTGAAGGAGGTAGGGTTTACAGTCCATCAAGAGGTGCAAGGACTAGCCACACAAGGAAGTGTTCAGCGAATTTATATCATTGTCATTATGAACAACTCGGCATACATTCTCGATACCATCATCAGATTTGAGAGACACATGCAGAGCAACAACATGAGGTGGACAGTGAAAAGAAACGCATCTATGAACCAACAATCCCGTTCTATAAAGATAAATATAGCCTGTCCCACATTGATGTACTAGGTCTGATGGTGGGAGCATGAGGTACCATACCCTCCTCCTTTGCCAACAAATGTAAAAACCTAGGTCTAGCACACATCATTGTGAAGGAAATAGCCATTAGAGTGGAATGCAGCAGGGAAGGCAGTTTCGAATTTTCGACAGCGCAGAGGGAGACAGAACTATGAGATGCGGAGATGCCAAGTTGCTTACTCATAACAGTGCGAAGCGCGACACCAATATCTGTGTTAAATTGCGAAACTAAAGTACTTTTTGCACTTGCATGTATCTTTATATTAAAACTGGGAAACCATAAATGTGTTCATTTTATAATGCAACCAAGAAAATAAAAATAAATTAAATTAACAATAGACACAGAATGAAAACAAAAAGCATTGAATATGTTATGCCCCAAGGCTTAAGAACGCCCTGTAGCATGATTTCCTGTGGAGTGTCAAATTTGAACAGTCCGGGAACAGTGTCAGTGGAATACATGGTCTTAAGATGCACAATGCAATCCCAGCTTGTGAAGTAAATAGATGCTTAGCCAGCGTTAGAGTTTTGTCACGTGTGCAGTAAATCACTGCCTACAATAAAAGTATTCTTACACCACAGATCATTGCTGGACTAATCACACTGGTCCAGTAGAACAAAGCATGCATTTTAATTGGTTAAATTAAATCACGCATTGTTCGAACTCTTTTCTTACGCGTAGTCTCATTAAAGCGACATATCACTATATACTGAATTAAATGTAATAGATGTTTGATTAAGACATCTGTAAGCACGTAAAATCAAAATGGGTTTTAAGCCCATCCCACCTGGTGGATGGCGTGGTTGGTACCCTGGCGGGGAAACTGATAAGGAAACAAAAAAATGTTGGTGAGGAGATTTTGAGAAGTAGTTGAGACTTGCGGAGAGGAATAATCGGGGGTCTTTTTTGGTGAAGAAGCAGAAGATAGGGTCATCGTGTCAGCTTCAGCACAAGAAATATCTTGTACGTAACTTATATATATTTTTTGTAAGTACTTAATAAGTCAAGTAGAGTTTTCATTTGCAATCAATTCAGTCTAGTTCAGTAACCAAGTAGTTTTCCTATAGTATCCTGAGAGCTCCAGCTCTTCCAGTAAAATCGTTTCCATTATTGAGTGAAATTGTGGTGTCAGAAATCCTGATAAGTGTGAGCAGGATATGAACGCAGTAGTCATCCATTTGGCAAGTCATCCAACCTAAGTGACGATCGCACAACAAAAATGGTGTTAGAAGTGGGATACGATGCGAATTGCTTATAGAGACGTTCTATTCAATATGTAGCTGTCTACCAGGATACAAGGGAAACTACTGAATAATGTTTATTTATTTCAGACTGATAATAATGTGTCTAGTAGTTAAGTTATTTTATAAGAAATGTGTGTTATAGTGTACAGTGTATAATATGGTGCTACGTAATAATTTGCATGTGGCGGACTGACTGATTTCCTCTAGTAAAACAAAATGGCGCACAATCTCGAACAAGCTATTGTTAGATTGCAAACCGAAGTAGAGACTTTGTGAACACAATGGAGAACTAAAGATCTATCTTCAGCTACCGCGTTGAAAGAATGGACAGGTTTACCAGACAGCTAACCGGTTTATGAATTTTTCAACAATATTGACGCCACTGCACGATTAGGAAATATAAGTGAAGATGATAAACACATACTCAGACTTAAAATAGCAGGACCCGCATTCGAATTTTTGCAATGTAGACAGGATCTTACTCAAGATGGCGCCAACTTTGCAGACATTAGAGCCACGTTTGAGGAGAAATTTAGGGGGAAAATGCCTGATAATTTCTATTATGTAGAGCTACAAACGGCCACACAAAAGGAAACAGAAAGTCCAGAAGCATTTGCGGACAGGGTTAAAGCTCTCAGCTTAAAAACTTTAAAAGAGACAAGGGACCCGTTAGAACAACACAGCCTAACAGAAGAGGCGGAACGTCAATTGTTAGCCACATACATAGCAGGCTTAAGAGGGGAAATAGGCAAATATGTTCGGTTAGGAAGGCCAAAGAATATGAAAGACACTGTCGAGTTAGCTGTCACCGCGACGAATGAAGTGAGACAGGAAACAGGTCTCGTGAAGTATTCGTAGAAACAGAACATAAATTCTGTCACAAATGTCACTGCAATGGGCACATGACTGAAAATTGCCGTGCGAAAAAACCACTTTCCACCCCACGTCACCAGCAGCGCAGAGACACTGAGGGAAACAGTAACTACCAATCCACCAATAGAAATAGAGATGCTGTACATGGATTTCGCAGGGATAATATAGTGTTACTCTTGCCGAAAAAGAGGTCATATAGCAAGAGAATGTTTTCGTAATAGATATGATAGTCCAAACCAGGGAAACGGGGATGCCTTGGCTCCAAACCCCGTTACGTCAAGGCAATAAATAAACCATCCGGTTGCACTCCCCCCGTTACCGGTTCACAGGTGGCAGAACTCCTGGCCATAGCAAGGGTAAACGGGAAGGTAACTAAGTGGTTAGTAGATACAGGGGCAACCATATCAATCGTCCAACCAGGGTTAGCAGGGAATCCGATTAATGATACCAATAAAAGGGCAATAAGTATTACCGGGAAGAGTCTTGAGGTAAAGGGAACCCAAGATCTTGAATTAGAATTTACTAATGCAGTAAGGATCCTGCATAGTTTTATAGTTTGTCCAATAAATGCAGGCCCGGAAGTAGGTGGATTGCTAGGTCTAGATTTTCTACAGAAACATAATTATTATATCCTCGATGTAGGAAACCGAAGGTTGAAGACGAAGAAAGGCTGGGTTATAAATTTGACAAACGAATCCACATGTCACGAAAAGGTAGGCGTAATTGACGTTGGGACAGTCGCCCAAAATAGGTCAATGACTCGAGTGCAGCATACGCAGAATTTGAGTCCGTCGCATCAAGTAGGACAGAGTGAGAAGGAAAAGTCAAAATGTCTTAGGACAGACCCACATCCTAAATCTAAATCCCAAGGCGTGGTTGTTCGAAATAGCAAGGAAGCTATTATACCGCCAAGAAGCGAAGTAGTGCTCTTAGGACGGGTCAATGGAAATATCACCAGGGTAGGGGCAGATTTCAATAAGAGAAATATGAAGACATTTGAAGACAAATTTCCGATTATTCTCGAGCCGACGAGTTTCGGAATAAATGGTGTACCGGTATAGAGACGAATATTAGGAGAAATTGAGTATCCGTATAGTGATGCCTCACCACAAGAACAGACGAAAAATCCCCATCGTAATGTTGTAAGTGCAATAAGTGAAAGTTCAGAGAGTATTGTAGAATCTATCACCTTAGACCATCTGAGAGAAACAGATAAAGTAATAAGAGACGTTCTCCACGAATACCGAGATTTTTCCAGGATCCTACACAAACTGAATTAGGGTGCACCAGTAAGGTGAAACGCAGGATTAATGTAGGAGATTCCCTACGAGTCAAAAAAACACCCTATAGGTTGCCGCACAAGTATAAAGAGGTAGTCAAGGACGTGTTACAGGATATGCTAGATAAGAACATAATCAGACCATCTGTCAGCCCATGGAGTGCACCCATAGTTCTAGTCCCAAAGAAATCACCTGATGGAAGCGAGCAAATGCGATTCTGTACTGATTTCAGAGATCTAAATTCTGTTACCCATGGCAATTCATATCCACTCCCTAACATCGTAGAAACACTCTAAAGTTTATCTGGTACAAAGTATTTCAGCAAAATTGATCTATTCAGTGGCTTTTAGCAAGTTGAAATTGAGGAAAAAGATAAAGAAAAAACTGCTTTCGACACATCCATGGGAACGTTTGAATACAATCGAATGGTGTTTGATCTAGTAGGAGCCCTGAGTACTTTTCAAAGACTAATGGATGGAGTCCTAGTAGGCTTACTGGAGTCCTAGTAGACTTACAAGGCGAATCGGCATTTGTTTATATTAATGATGTCATTGTCTACAGTTCAACAATAGAGGAACACGCAGAGATGCTAAAAGAGATTTTGCAGCATTTAAGAGACGCGAATCTAAAAGCACATCCCCTAAAATGTACTTTTGCAGTACCCGAAATCGAGTACTTAAGTCATGTAGTGGACTCTAGAGGCGTACGTCCCGACCCACAGAAAATTCAAACTGTAAAAATATTTCCAGTTCCGAAAAATGCAAAACAAATACGATCATTCCTTGGTCTAGCAGGCTATTACCTTAGACACATTGCCAACTTTGCTGAACTTGCTAAACCCTAATCAGATCTCACAAGAAAGGACGCTACATTTGTTTGGACCAAAACACAGGAAAATGCATTTAGGACATTAAAAGAAGCACTGTGTAGTGAACCAATCCTGAAATATCCCGATTTCAATAAACCATTTATACTAGCAACAGATGCATCAGGAACTGTGCTAGGAGCCGTTTTATCTCAAAAGATAGGAGGAGAAGAGTATCCAATTGCATATGCCTCACGAGTACTACAGAAATCTGAAAGGAACTACTCCACCACAGAACGTGAGCTATTAGCTCTAGCATGGGCTACAAAGTACTTTAGGTGTTACCTATACGGTCACGAGTTCACCGCAGTGACCGATCCTGCCGCTCTTCGTTGGCTAATGAGTCTCAAGGAGCCGAGTTCGAGACTGCTCCGATGGACTCTCAGATTGTCTGAATTTAATTTTCAGGTTCAGTACAAACCAGGAAAAAAACATCAGAATGCAGATGCTCTGTCTAGAATTCATGAAGTGCCCTTTGTTAAGGTCGACAAGATGGAACCTCAATCCGTTCGAAATCTACAGATTGCCAACCACAATACGCGCAATGGTTGAATGACACAAATCAGTTTAAATTAGATGACAATGGGGTTTTGTTTCGAATCCAAAACGGCCGTGAACCTTGTTTGATAGTACCTAAACCATTGAGATAGATTATACTAAAGACATATCATGATTCACCAATTGGTGCACACTAAGGTCAAAAGCGGACCTATGACTTAAGAAGTCGACATTTCTATTGGCCAGGTAGGAGATCAGACATGGAAAATTATGTTGCGAATTGCATGTCATGTTGCAAAAGAAAAACAGGAAAACATTCTGTAGCCCCTCTTCAGGAGTTCAGTGAAGTAGTGAAACCTTTGAATTAGTTAGCATGGACATTCTCAGTCCATTTCCAAAAACAACTTCCGGAAACGTCTATCTATTGACTTTAATGGATGCCTTTACGAAGTGGAGTGAAGCTATTCCGATACCTGACCAATCTGCAGAAACAGTAGCTAGGGAATTTGTCACGAAAATAATTGCTCGTCATGGAACCCCTAAACAAGTATTAACTGACCAAGGCAGAAATTTTGTATCCACATTGTTCAAGGAAGTTTGCTCATAGTCTTGAAGGTTAATACATATGTGTAAATATTCAAATCCAAACGTATCTCAAGGGATGATTAAAAGGAAAGCATAGTTGATGTGAAAATTGAAGTTAGAGATGGCATAACTGAAACTCTTTCATGAGTGTGTAAACGACTATCTTAATTCAATCATTGTGCTACTCGAACTTATGTACTGTATGTGCTCTAGGCTTCGAGAATACAAGACGTCCTGCCGGTAGCATAACATGAATTGCAGTGTAAGCAACAGGAGCCACGATGGACAGGTGACGTCACGCGCCAACTGGAACACTATCAGCTCTCAACATTATATCATCCCTACGAATCTTTCATGCATAATCTTCCTCTTGTAATTTTCCTGTGTGCCGTACACAGTTTTCCCATGCCTCAGTTGATATGGTTTCAACAGCCTCATGTGTCAATGTCTCGACGTCAGCAATTTTAAAAGTATTGCTTTCTCGATTTCATTTGGGCCCAAATTAATTCAACAGGATTGTAATGGCAGTTGTGGGGGGGGGGGGGGAGATAAACCACTTGATAGCCATGTTGTTTGGCAATGCTGTCTATTTCATATGATACTGTCTTCGACTTGTATAGTTTTACCAATATGAGGAATTCTTCTTTTTTCTGGGAAGATGTGTGAGGAATATTGTGCCTCGAAAGCCAATACATTATATCTGATTGCGGGTATTGGTGGATGGAGCTTGGTCTAGTTGAACTGAATGAATACTGGCATTGTCCATTGCTATTGTAGAATTTAGTGGAATGTTAAGCAATAATTTCTCCACAAACAATTTTTTTTTTAAGTGAATAGTTCACATCTTTATGGTAAACTGAATTTGATGTCTTGGATTTCGAGCAGAATATAAATTTGCACTGTGGGATGAAGCCAGTAGCAAATGAACCAACATGCACGACAATGAGGCAGCCCCCCCTTACCAATTGGTAACTGTAGTACTCCAGAACCAACACTCATTTGCCAACAGGCACTCCTGCTATGATTTTTATTTATCCAGGTCTTGTCTAAGTAGAATATCAAAGACTTCCCAGCTTCTCTTATCTTATGAATTGTTCTTAAGAAGGCTATTCTAGCTGTAACAATGTCAACCCTTTCCAAAAGAAATTTTCTCCTGTCATTGCATTTTTTAAAAAAGAAGCCCATTTGTTTAAAAATTCGCAGTATCGAATCCCTACTGCCATTAAATCCCACTGCTTCTTTCATTTTTTGGACTAATTTTAATGCAGTAAGATATCCACCATTCTTGTACATGTCAAATATTGTTGTATGCAATACATGTTTATTGAAGTTATCAGGTTCTTGACCGGTTTTCTCCTCTTAGGATTTTTCTCTGGCGATCTGAACACTGCATTATTTTTATTTCCGAGCTTATTATTATTTGCACTGTTCGTAAACTGATACAACATGCTACTGCTGTCTTCTTTTGAGGTGTGGCAACACCGCGTTCCTTACATTCACCACATCTCGCCGTCTGCTGCTCAATGCTTACAAAGTACAAATACACTTGAAACACTATTTCTCTCACCTACCAAAGTAATACTTGCCGTCGCACGCACGCACGCACACACACAAAATAATCTAAATTCGTTTTTCATAATATTATCAATGAAACTCTCAAAACATCCACTTGTGAACTGCACACTCAATCACTTGTTACAGAAATGATTCTATTGGCTCAGCGGAAGACACGTCATACCACAAAGCGCGCAAATACTACCGTGCAACCATCTTCACACCACCACCTTCCTGGCTGCGTTCCACTCAAAGGATCAGTTCAGATATCAATGTCAATAAATCCATAGCAATTATTTTTCTTGCACTATATGGCATTCAAATCATTCTAACATAACTGATGATACTCCTAACCCTTGCTTAACTGCAATGAGCATATATGCTATTTAAGTGTAAGTTTTTCTGACGTTTTGTATATTCGATTCCCTAACTGTTTCAAATGTAAATCATTTTACCTTTTAGGTGTGTTTCCAAATTATATATAATACGTTTTATCAAATCTGGCAACCTTTTCATAAAGGAAGCTTAATTTATTATTATATAAAAGTGCTATAAAATCCTAAATTTGATTTACTGTATTTTCTCGAATATCTCGCACACTTATTTTTTTCCGAAATATACAAGTAAAAAATACGAGTGCACAGCTTATTAGAAAAGAAGTTGGCAACAATGCCCAATTTTCCTTCCACACAATTCCTAAGATAATTGTTTTCTAATGCCAGGCATTTGACAATAAAGTCATTTGACCTCTTACACTCCAATATTTTTCAAAGATATTGTCATGGTCAGCCATTGAAGCACAGATTTTGAGGTGTTCCGAATCCATTTCTTGGTTTGAGTTGCACAATGGGCAGTTAGGGGACTGATATATTCCAATTCTATGCAAGGTCATGGCCTGATGCCAATCTAAATGCAGCCACAGACGACTTGCGTGGTAAAATGGGAATTAACTGTGGATTGTGATGCAGAGCGTTCCATTTTTACCTTGAGATTGTGTTATCAAATTTTGTTTGTTGAAGTCTAAGTATGTAGATTTAATAAATCTTTTCACAAAGTAATACGTAGATTTAGTAACAGGTCTGTAAGTAGCTGCACTTCTTTGCTAAAGCATCCGCATTCTCGTTTTCCAAGATTCCACAATGGGATGGTATCCATTGGAATACAATTCTTTTATTGAATGTTATTAATTGAGAGAGTATTTTAGTTATTTCTGCTGTTTGAGATGAAGGTGTGTGTCTCGAGATTATTGATAGAATAGCTCCTTTGGAGTCTGACAATATAACTGCATTTTTAAATTTATTGATGTGGGATAGAACATTCCTGAGACTTCCACTTATTGCAATGATTTCTCCATCAAAACTTGTTGTTCCATATCCAAGAGATGTATAAAGTGAAAAGAAACTGCACACAGTACCTGCACCGTGTTCCCTGGAAATCAAGGATCTGTCGGCATATAAATGAAGCCAGTTTCGTGGAGGGTACCTAATATTAATTGTCTATAAAGATAATTGTTTCATTATTTCAGTGATTACTTCTGATTTCAGTATTTCTTCTGTTAAATTTAGATTATCCTCTATATTTAATAGAGCAAAGCCACAATCTTGAAAAGAGTTTATAGCTTTTTTAGAAGCAGACATCTATAAAATAAAACCCAACACTTATAAAATTGTAAAATATATGAACAAAGAAATAAAAGAATCAGCCAAGATAAATACTTGTCCCAAAATAAAAACATTTTTAGATTTTTACAAAAATTTATGGAACAATCCTACTAGAGTCAAAATTCTGGGACAGAAAAAACGCAGATAAACAATGTATTACATCTGAAGAACTACAAGAAGCATTAAAGAAGACGAGAAATAGTAAATCACCTGGCGAAGACAACCTAAATTCAGAATTGTATAAATATGCAGGAGGTCTATTTCAAGAAAAACTATTAAGATTCCTAAATAGAACATACTGAACTGCCACTTTACCGGAAGCATGGAAAAATAGTACAATTATTCCCATATATAAAAAAGGCGATAAACAGAATGTAGAGAATTATACAGGGATCAGTATCCTCAACACATGCTGTAAGATATTTGCAGAATTTTAAACGAAAAACTAAAAAAAAACATGCTGGAACCTTCCTTCTAGAGTGCCAAAATGGCTTTAGAAAAGGAAGATCAAGTATAGATCCATTATTCAGTATCAAATTACTATTAGAAAAAAGAAGAGAATTTAATTTAGAAACCCACATAGCATTTATTGATTTTGTGAAAGCTTTTGACAAGGTTCGAAGAGACCTTTTATTTGACATTTTACAAGGAAAAAATATACCAAATCTGCTATTACAAAAATAATAGAGATCTACACCGACAATAAAATAAGTTTCAAAATAAATAATCGTATATCTGAAAGAAAATATGTTAATAATGGAGTTAGATAAGGTTGCCCATTATCTCCAACACTATTTAATATTTACATTAATGAAATCATTTCTAAATGGAACCAAATCTATACATCAGGAATCATAATAACCAGTACCTTAACATTAAATACTCTGCTCTTTGCAGATGATCAAGTTATAATTTCCAATTCAGAATATAACTTACAAAGAGAACTACAGTAAAATCCCAATAAGATGCTGTTTGAGGGACTGCGTGTAAACCGCGTATTAGGCGGGTATACTAATTTTGACTTACATACAGTATCTATTAGCATTTTTCTTTATTGAAATACATGATTCATGAAAGGTAATACAGTATTACTCCATTATGTAATTACTGTACTATACATCAAAGATATTTACAGTATGTACTGTATTTAATTCTTTTGAAAAGTTATTTATAGTTGTTTGCTGTGCGTGTGTTCTCCAAGTCCTCATGTTTACCACACTTCAGTTCCTGAGATTACATCCTCCCGACATCGCAGCTGTAGTGATTGAGTCCCGATTTTTTATTATTGTTCTTAATGCCAATGATGGGATTCCTAATGAATCAGAGAGTTGTTTCTGAGTAAGAGTACTGTTCTCATCGTACTTTCGTAAGATTTCCAATTTTTCCAACACAGAAAGTGCTTTTCATTTAACATTCATCATAATCACATTCACAGACACTTCAATACACTAAAGGACAACAAACTGCACAGCAAAAATTTCCAGAATTTTATTACGGCCGAGTGAGGAATGCTGTTTGAGAGAGAGAGTTAGCAAGAGGGTGAGGTATTGTAACTGTATGTAGGCTTTAACAGCACAGGTAAGGAGTCGAATAAGAGAGCGTAACAAGAGGGTGAGATATGAAGTATGAAGGTTTAAATGCGCAGGTGAGTTCAATGACTAAGGGTCGAATTCATAGTCGTCACTTATAAAATGAGGAAACACTTAAGTAATGAGCATTTCCTTAGCACTTATTTCAGATCGTATTGCAGAGACGCCACTCATTCATATGCCCTGAGCATTCCCTTGACATCGAAAGAAATATGGCAACATGGCTAGACGTGAGCACTTTCGTACATTCAATTGTTTTCCCACGCCTTCAATTATTGTAAAATCGGCAATATTATCGTAGACAAATACAAAAGTAAATATTACAGAACTTTTTTTTTTTATCCAATGCCACCAAGTTGTCTTTTCGACATTTCTGGTCTTCCCTCCTAGCTGTGGCTTAATTGCAACCCACTTCTGAGGTTGGGGCGCCTGGAAGGCGGAGTTACATTACCCCGATGATGTGATGGGTTGATTATGATAATGTAATATTACAGAACTAAAAATTATACAAAATGTCGAGAAAGCATTTCACAGAAGAAGAAAGAAGTGAGCTAAGAGAACTAGTTATGAAATATAGAGATATCGTCGAAAGTAAAAAATCTGATAATTGTTCTCTCCAAAAGAAGAAATTGACATGGGACAAAATTGCAGTTGAGTTTAATGCAAACTCCGGAAATATTCCTGTAAGTAAATAATTTTAATTAATTTTTCAGTTATTTTATGGTATACAAAGTGGAAGTGGCATAATTACGCAAATTTTAACAGCCTATTCCTTGGGTAGAATACAAACGAAAATGCAAATAACACTTTGTTGGAACGTGAATACTTTTCGAAAAAATATCACTTCAACTTTGTAGGCCTATAATAACTAATTATTATTTATATAAAATAAACATAATGTATTATTTCTTAAATTAAGTTTTTGTTACAGAGAAATTCAGACCAATTGAGGAAGCTGTGGGATAACATAAAATTCCGAAGGAAGCTGGAATTTGCGAAGGAGAAGAGGACATTGTTGAAGACTGGTGGTGGTCCAACCCTTGACGTAAAAATTCAAAGTGATCCAGAACTGGACTCTTGTGGTGTAGATATAGAACTGGTAGACACAAATGACAGTGACAGTATTAAATTAATAGAAAATAATACAACTTTGCAGGATTATATAATCCTAGATGATGTTCTGTTTCTGCAAGAAACAAGAGAAACCACTGCTTTTCAGTTGGAACCATCCACTAGTTTATTTAATAATGATTCCGGAGCAGAAAAAGAACAAACCCCAGTTGTATTGACTCCATCGACAGATAACAGACAAGAGGTAGGAACTTCAGGACAGGCAATTATAGATGGCAAGAAGAAGACGAAGTTTAACAAAGTTCATTTTTTGAAAACCGAATCAGATTTAAGAATTGAAAAGTTGAAGTACTCATTAAATTTAGAGAAAGAGTTGGGAGAGATGAGGAAAGAGCAAGAGCTGCTTAAAATTAAATTACAAAAACAATTGTTAGAAACAGCCATACAAGAGAATGCTTTCCTGAAAGAGAAATGGGAATATTTTAGAAAGTCAGGTAAATGAAAAATCATAAATCTGAGTGAAATTGAAAGAAAACTTTTTTTCCTTTGATTAAGTGTTATTGATATGGGATCCAATTTGGGTACCGGTATATTACAAATTCAGTTGATACATTACTTCCAATTGCATTCTGTTGTTTTTATATTATTATTTGTATTGGAATATGAGTTAGCTTCAGTGTTGATTTTGGTATTTTGAGATACTCTCATAGAACTGAGAAAAAGCTTATGAATAGTTTTTATAAACAGTTCATTGTACAAATGTGCATTTCAAACTAATTAAAAGTGAGTTTGGATAAAATGATGTCTAATTTCTACACCTCTGGCATTTTCTGGAAGTGGAGCTGCTGGAATCTCAATAATGTCTCTGCCTCCTTCTAATTCTTCTACTTCCCAAAGATCTCCAGCTTGTATTCCCAAATTACATAGAATGGCACAAGAGGTTATTATTCTTGTGACATTTCTTAACTTATTTTGCATTTCAAAATAAAGACAAGGGAATCTTCGTTTCCATCTTCCAATTGTTCTTTCAACTCCGCTTCTAGTAATTTTCAGGCTGTTATTGTAGTTGTGCTCTCGCTGATTGACTGGACGTGGAACTGGAGTATAAATATAACTCCGTTGGGGATACCCACTATCAGCAAGTAAGTGTCCAGGAATTTGTCTCTCACTCAATGCAACTCTTATTCCACTGTTTTCAAAAATTCTACTATCGTGTGCTGAACCAGGCCATCTTACAACTATGTCTAGAATTTCATCATTAGGTCCACTAACAATCTGTACATTGATAGAAAAATAAGACTTCCTATTTCTAAAAATTTCTCCCCTATTTCCCCCAGGACTTTTTATTGGAATTTGGGTGCCATCAACAATTCCAATAATTCCAGGAAAACCAGCTTTTTGAAAAAATTGTACACGAATATTATTAAAAGCTTGTTGTGTCGATAGAAATTTGATGAACCTCTTCACATGTCGCGCAAGAGTTTCGGAAACCTCTGAAATAATCCGGCACACAGTTGATTGGCTCAAGTGGTATAAAACTGCACAAACCAACTGCAAAATAGTAACAAAACCAGAATAGCTTCATGTGTTGTAAAAATAGGTTATTATTACATTATTATCAGTTATGAATGTATTATTGCATAAACCTACCTGAAATGATGCTGTAGCATAAAATCTCAAAGGAACCAGTATTTTCAGCAGTGGTGAAATCGGTAAGCCTCTCATGATTGTATTGTGATTTTCAATGAGAGGCACCAGAATATCCACAATAGTGTTCTTGTTGAAACGGTATCTCCTTTTAAATTGTTGGTCATTGTACATCTCTAAAGGGTTTTCCATATCTCTGATATATCTTTTGTTTGGTCGAAACACATTTTCATTTTCATTTTCGTTTTCATTGTAGAACTCAATAAATTCATCAAAATCATCATCCATTGTATACTGAAACAGCTGATTACAATGAATATGAGGAAACACTTGAGTAAGCTGACTAGCTACCTTAATTGAATAAGTGTTCACTTGAGTGGGATTTATGAATTGAAAATGATTATAAGCAACTGCTTAAATGTTTCCTTAAAATAAGTGTTGACTATGAATTCGGCCCTAAGATGTTGCATTGCTGTTACAGTACATTGCTAAAAATTACATCGAAAATATTCCACAAAAAATAGCGTATTATGCGGGACTTGAGCGCAACAAATTGAGTATTTTATAAAGGCGTTATATATGAAATGTTCAGGGACTGGACAAAAAAAAGCGTATTACACGGAATAGCGTAATAAGCAGGCGCGTCTTATCGAGGTTTGACTGATAGGTAATTTGTATAAACAAAAGCCGCCCTAAATAAGGGTTCGATAGATCGGCCTACTAATCAATTCATAAAGAATAATAAGTAAACAAAACAATTTTGTGACACTTGGAAAGAAAAAGAAAAAACATTAAGATAAGAAAACGTAGGAAATCATTTACAATAAAAATTTTGTTGGGTACAAATGATTACTAATTATAGCTAAGGATGATTTTAACACGTGAGATTCTATGGCATCAATCGTTGCATCAGAAATTTTATATTGTTTAAGTTGATTTAAAGTTTCACGTGGGATCGTGCCACGGGCAACGAACATGAGCCCAAAAACTGTCCAATGTGTAATGTGGTATTGTGCTCCAAGATGCTGACAACAAGGCTAATATATGACTTGTTTTTCACGACACACCTCTTGTGGCTGTTGCTCATGCATCTCAAAACAGATTGTGGGATCAAGAATGACACCCTTATCCTTCTGCCGATCAATTACGATGATATCAGCCCGTCTAGTAGAGCCATCAGAAGAGACGCAACCAACCTCCTCATAAACCTCATAGGAAGCATTCTGACGGATTGAAGCTGCGATGAGAGAACGAACCGTATTATGTCTGTTGATTCGAAGCAATTCTCCATGATGGCAGGAACCCAAGACGTGAGGAAGCGTTTCTTGCTCGTCGCATCTTCTGCAACGGGTTGAGTCAAGAGTTCTACCAGGGAGAGTACGTACAGGTATTGTATTACAGTTCATCTTAATGGCTTGCGTCCACTGACTGCTCGAAAGTCCCTTTTTGGTTGAGATCCACGAATTACCTTTCTTCCAGTGAGAATAGAAAACAACTCCCAAACCTTTACTTTTCAATTAAATTAAATAAAATATTATCCGATTTTGGGATGGAGATTTCAGCACAAAAATCAAAAGTAATGCCATTTTTGGGACAAGATCCAATCAGAGGTAAGATAATACACAATAACCAATGCCTGGAACAAGTAGAAAATTTCAACTATCTGGGTTGTGAAATATCTTATCAAAATGAAAAAGATGTGAACAAGAAAATCACCAAATTTACACAAATTTTAGGAATAATAAATAATGCATTAAAAGCTAAATTAGTTCAAAAATCCATAAGAATAAAAATATATAATATTCTAGCATTACCCTCCCTTTTATATGGAAGTGAGATTTGGACATTAAGGAAGAGAGATATGAACAGAATCAAAGCAACTGAGATGAAATTTCTCAGGCGGACAGCAGGATATACTCTTTTAGATCGAAAAAGGAATGAAGAAATATTGGAACAATTAGAAGTAGAGTCAGTAGAAGAAAAAATAAACAGACACAAACTAAATTGGCTACACCATGTAAAACGAATGGACAATTCAAGAATCCCCAAAATGATAATGCAGTATCAACCCAGAGGACATCGACGGTTAGGAAGACCCTTTAGAAGACTGCTAGATGGGGTCGAAACAGGTCTACACTGGCCTAATTCGTAACAGATGATGATGATGATGATGATGACGATGATGATTTGATAGAGTTAAAGGGATTAGTTTAATTTGTAAGATTTATTTTAAATTCGGGATGTTGATTTTCTGTTTTAATTCTTGAACCATGCATATGAAACTTTTTTGAGCTTTTAATCTACAGAGAGGACTGTATGAATGGCAATTGTTTCCTGATAATCTGATAAGTTTTTCATATTGAATCAGTGCTTTTTCTTCTGTTGTCATTTTGATGCTGTTAATATTAGTGAGGAATCTCATAGAATCTATTGGGGTTGTTTTGATTCCACCAGTAATGAGTCTGAGAGCTTGGTTTTGAACATGTTCTATTTCGTTTATGAAAGGTGAAGTAATTAAAATTTCTCCGCAGTATGTCAGCACTGGCTGTATGAACATTTTGTATGTAGTGTTCAAAGTATTTCTAGAGCATCCCCATTTCTTTCCTGCTAGTCTTTTCAGAAGGAAGAATCTTTTACGAGCCTTTTCAGAAATATATTTCAAATGGTTGCTCCATGTTAACTTACTGTCGAAAATAACTCCAAGATATTTGGATTCATAAGTCCTAGGAAGATGTTGGCCATTGTATTGGATAATGAATTTTCTTTCTTTTTTACCAAGTGAAAATATTTGCTTAAATTGAGTGTCATCAAATTTGATGTGTTCCATTCCTGTAGTTGATTTAGAGCTTCAACCATTCCTAAGATAGTAGCACAAGGCATTATTTTCCTGCATGGGTATTTTAATTCTTAACATTGTTAAATGGCATTTGGTTTATACTTTGAGACAAGCCTTAACATTCTCGCCCCATCTCCCTTTGACATGTGCCAAACCTCAGATTTTACTGAGTTGCCACGTATTTTGCTCTAAATGCTGTATTATAATGCATTATGTACCCTTCGATTGTTACGACCATGTTATTTAGGAATTAAAATTTATTACAGGCAAAAATAAGAAAGTAAATGTAAAGATTAAAAAACAAGTAAACTTCAACACAAACAGTTTATAAGGAAAGCATGGAAACATGAAAAATAAATTAGCAGGATAATACAGAAACAGATAAGTACAGTTTAAAAAACTGTGATGATTTCAATATAACTGCGTGCTCTAAGCCTATCTGAATCATCTGACGAACAACTGTCCACTTGTACAAAGATCCTATTTCTGACACCAAACACAGATTAGAGATTTCCATAAAAAATATTATTCCATTCCCCTGCCTGAAAATAGCTTTGACATGTTTCAAACGTCAAATTTTAAAAGGTTGCTGCGTCTTTTGCTAAATACATTATTAATATGTTATAAACCCTTTGATTATTACGACCATGTTATTTTGGAATTAAAATTTATTAGGAACAAAAATAAGAAAGTTCCTACATGTAAAGATTAAAAAATAATTAAACAAACTGTTTATTGCAAAAGAATGGAAACATAGCTCAGACTTTTCCTGCATGGCTTGAGTCAAGTTCTCTTATATTAGGCTACATACTATTTTCATAACACTCATACATTGTGTCGCTTCGATCAGAAGAGTATCCACATTTCATGAGAAGATCCGAACAAGGAATGTGAGTTTTTCTCCCACTCTTATATCCTATCCCCAACACGGAATCGGCCGCCCATTGATTGAGTCTTATTTGTCCCAGCTGGGACATCATCCTCATCCACCTGCTCCTTCAAGAATGCCGAGTTACTGGCTTACTCTCTCCTTTTACCCTACAAGGACCATACTCCTCTCGCAGGGATCCTTTCGTGAAATTTGGACAGAATTTAGTCTTCTTGTGTTCTTTAGCCGGAGTCTGATAGTTGTCGAGAATGATGGATGAAATTTTCTTCACCATGGCAATTTCTACAGCTGTTGCGTCTGCAGTTAATTATTTTAAATTCTTGTTTATTAAGACATTCTCATTATCAACTATGGAACACAGAAAATTAACTTTTATCACCACCTTCATAGTCTGCGTCTGCAATTTCGCTCATTTTCCAATAACAGGGTTCTTTCCCTTTTTCTTTATGGGGGTCTTCTGAGAAGAAGGACCAGGGTTTGAATCATCCTTTGTAGGAGTTCTTTGAGACGAAAGGCCAGAATTTGAATCTTCCTATTCATTTCTTGCCTTGCAAACTTCCATACTACTTAATCATGATCGAAAAATGGAAGACATTGTTCCAATCGATCACTGCATTGAACATACGAACACTGACACAGATCGATAGAAACTAAGAAATCTGTCTTTTGGTTAGAATGTTAGGTACTTGTCACCACCATATTTTTCCTTAATGAGGGTCTAGTTGCTAATGTTGCTTTGTCAGTCTGAGGGCCAGTCTTTTTAACTAAATGGTTGGAAAGGAAAGACTTCTTTGCCATTTCTAAGAAACAAGACCATTAAGATTTGTTTCGAACTATAGCAGTACATGTCTCAGAATCAAGTTCAAGTGTGGTAAGTATATAGTTTGTGTGAAATGTGAAGAGCCATCACGAGCTGGTGGAATAAATATATCATATCATATAGTTGTGCGTTTTTGTGATGAATGAGCACACATATTATTCCGTCTTGTTGAAAAAAAAAAAGCTTCAAAAAGTGCAGCATCTACAATCAGCTGGATGGAACAGTGTATGATTGTGTTTGGAGAAGTGAGAGTGAAGACGATTGCTCAGGTGATGACGATGATGATGACGAAAACAGTGCAGAATGAAGCTAATAGTGATGGCAAGTATTTATTACAACAAACCACGTATCATATAAAATAAATGTAGTTAATTTACTGATGCATGTTATTAATATTGCAGGATATTGTGTAAATGGCCGATTAACTGATATGCATGTAGTGTGTGTGCATAGGATGAGTTCAAAATGTGTCGTATTCCAGGATAAAATTTATTGCTAAATTAATTATATTTGTGTTAATTGTTTTTAATTTCTCGTGAGTACATTTGCTGAAAGTTTCATTTTTGTTTTCTTTTTTCTTTTTCCCCTTTCAAAAATGGGATGCGCAGCTTATTCGAGGGTGCAGTGTATTTCGTGAAAACATGATATAAAGTGCTAAATTTTTTATTTTAAGTTAGTACAATTTATCATCTCTATCAATGGTAAAACAAAAAACTTTCGACGAATGGGAGAGAAGCAATATGTTGTTGTTGTCTAATGCTTGGAATTTGGAAGTGAAGCCTTTAGCACACTTGTTTTCCAGTATCTTTCTATTATGAATCTACAGTAGCGTGCAAATTAATCCGAACGCGACATATTTTTACATTTTCTGTCATTGTTGGCCTCACAGCTGCTCATACCGCTTTAATTGACATCTGTAGTACGTGTACTTCCGTTGTTGAAGGTCTGTCGTTATTATTTTTTTTATAATATGTGACATTTTGCCTGTCGTTTTGTACTTATAAGCATTTCAGTTGTGTTGAAGACTTAATACTGCAATCCTGTGTACATTCTGTCGTCTTCACAAATGGATACAACTCTACAAAAACGGTCTAAAATTATAACATTAGCAGAGCATTCTTCTATGACACAGACGAAAATTGCTGCAGAATGTCACATCGGTTTGGCTACTGTTAATTCGATCATAAAACGATACAGGGAGACTGGATCCATCACACCCCAGAAAAAAGGAAATTGTGGCCGGAAAAGGAAGACTTCACCTGCAGATGATCGTTTAATTGTCAGGAAAAGTAAATTAAATCCTAGACTAACTGCTGTCGACTTAACCCGCGAGTTAATGGCTACCACTGGGGTGAATATTCACGTCACAACAGTGTGGCGTAGGCTTTTGGAAGCTGGACGAAGGGCTTGTAAGCCTATTAAGAAGCAACTGCTAACCCCTGTTATGTGCAAAAAACGCTTAATGTGGGCAAAATTACATCAACACTGGACAGTGAATGACTGGAAGAATGTACTTTTTTCCGATGAGTCTCATTTCGAGGTCCACGGCCACCGTGTTTCTTACATACGGAAAGGATCCGAAAAAGTAACAGCAGCTCATCTCCAACAAGCACCCAAATACCCCCCTAAACTAATGTTTTGGGGTTGTTTTACACATGAAGGGCCTGGAGCATTAATACCTATCAAGCGAATGATGAATTCTGACAAATATATTCACTTATTGGAAACCAGAATCGTACCCCAGCTGCAAAAATAATTTCCGGATGGCAGAGGTGTGTTCCAACAAGACCTGGCACCATGCCATACGTCTCGAAAAACTACAGAATTCTTCAACAAGAAGAATATTCAGGTACTCCCCTGGCCAGGCAACTCACCCGACATAAACCCCATTGAGAACTTGTGGTCAATTTGCAAAAGAAGAATGCAAAAAATGGATTGTTCTACAAAGGAGAAGATGATTTCTGCCCTCATTGGTGTATGGTTTCGCGATGAAGAAATGAAGAATATTTGTGGGAAATTAGTGGAATCCATGCCAAATCGTCTCAGAGCTGTTATTAGGAACAAGGGAGGCCACATAGATTACTGAGGTATGTCTTAGATCCTTTTTTTATCCTGTTTGAGTGTTTTTGCATAAGTAATTACATTGTTCGGATTAATTTGCACGCTACTGTATCAGTTAAGTTGCAGGTTTGAAGGTGGTCTTCTGTCATTTCTTCTTCTTTGTCACATAAAGGGCAATTTGGGATAGGGTGAAGTCCTATTTGTTTAGATATTTTGTCAAATAAAATGTTCTGTGGTAAGTCTGAATTTTTCTACTGCAGTTTCACGAGGTGCTTGAGAGATGGTTTCCGATTGGTTAACAATAATATTCCACTTTTTTCTTTGGCTTTGTGTTCTTGATTATATTTGTCTTTGCATCTATTTTTAATTGTTCTTTTTATTGACATGATGGATAATTTTTTCTTTCCTATTTTGGGGTAGTTTAGCACTTTTTTTTTTTGGAAGGAGATGGACAGTTTCGTTGCCAGTAATTTCACAATGTGCTGGTATTCAATGTATGTATGTATTTAATGCTCAACCAGATTGATTCAACATCATTTGGTTTCTGGCAGACCAGTACAAAGTCCCATAGAGGATTTAAAATTTACAAGTTTTTTTACAAACATTTAAATGTTCCCAATTCATAACAGAATTTTCCTCATTACAAATGACACACTGAGGTGATGGTATAATATCCAGTTTATATAAATATTCCGCCAGGCAGTCATGTCCTGTGGCAATCCTTATGGCAGCTACAGTCTCTTTACGGGGGGTGATCAGGAAGTATCTCTGACTTGTCAACAAGACCAGCACATTTCTTGCCACTACTCTTTATTTGAAGATCTGAGAGAAACTCATTCTTAAATGAGCAGTTAACTAATCGTTTCAAGTTGATATTCAATATAATTCTATTTTTTTTCTGTGACTTTGAAGTTGTTGGATCATCTGATGGCATTCTTTAATTTGGATTGACTTCATTTTCTTTGAATTTATCACTTGAAATGCTGCTTTAGTCTCTGAATCAATAACAGTTTTATTCAAATTTGTCTATCTTATATAAAAGTTGTTGGAGTAAGATGTGAATAGCTGTTATTTCTGCATCGAAGTTTGTTGTACTGTTTTATTGTGCAACAGGTGGATATATTGAAAAAAATACTGCTCCTGAACTGTTGTTTTTTTGTTGATCCACTTGTATAAGTATATGTAACCAGTTTTCTGATAGATACTTATCATTCACAACTTTTAATACTGGCATTGGTGTTTCAGATTTTGAGACTGGTTATTTTAAGTCTAACTGGATGCCGATTGGTTGAAAAATTACGGGTTTTCTCTAATCTAAAGGTTTTCCTCTGATTTTCGAAAACTGTTCTTGATTTTTATCTCTGTGGGTTCTGATACCAAACTTCATGTTCTCAATTTAGTTTGCTGTGAACGTCTTTTTTTTTTTTTTTTTTTTTCCATTCTGTTGTTGGTAATCTTGACAGTTTTTTTATGTTGAATTAGTGCTTGTTCTTGTAACATTAGACTTACATACATACATACATGTTTTGCCCAAGGGCAGGTCTTTCACTGCAAACCCAGCATTCTCCAATCTTTCCTATTTTCTGCCTTCCTCTTAGTCTCCGCATATGATCCACTTATCTTAATGTTGTCTATCATTTGATATCTTCTTCTGTTCTTCTGCCCCGAACTCTTCTCCTGTTCACCATTCCTTCCAATGCATCCTTCAGTAGGCAGTTTTTCCTCAGCCAGTGACCTAACCAATTCCTTTTTCTCTTTCTAATCAGTTTCAGCATTATTCTTTCTTCACCCACTCTTTCCAAAACAGCTTCGTTTCTTATTCTGTCTGTCCACAGTGTAAAGAAGATACAGTAAAGACAACTAGCCCATTTCGTGAGAACAAATTCTGAGTGTGCATGTCACGAAACCAGGTGTATTATCTGGAACCTTCACCAGATGGTTCTCCATCTATGACAGGGCTGGCATAATTTAATATTAACTGAAAAAATTTATTACTCATCTTTTAACAATTTGGAAGACATGAGACAAAGGAATGGCAACATAATCATAATAATAACTACTTCCGTATATAAACATCATGAAAATATTCACTAATTGACGCTAATTTTAAAGTCACTGATAGATGCTTATGTTGGTAACGTAGTATTGAACCATTAGCTACATAGATCATGACATTCGTTTTGATGAAGTTACGACGTCAACAATGGATATAATAAAATTTTGTTGACTAGCTAATAACATTATATTAGCGATGGATATTATTTCATACCAGTAACGTTATACTTAGGCCTACATGATTATTCCTATTATTGACAGTAATATTTTGTATATTGATATTGGTTTCTAAATTGGAATTAACATACACATTAAAATTTCTAACTGTACCGGTTGAATAGAATGTCTCTAAATACTTAAGTGAAAGAAAACATAACCTCAACTACATAATAATTACCCGATTGGATTTAGCTATGAAAAAGTGATGGAAAAGATACAAAAATTGATATGAGCAATGACTTGCCTGTGTAGTAACATGCTGTAGTTTGAACTCCGTGAGTGCATTATTTCCTGGGTTCAAGGCTGGTATAGAGATAAGTAATTAGTATGCGTATGAAGGAGTTAAAAAAATGTCAAAATTTATATACATAATGATTTTTGCCCATAGTAATAAGCCAACTTTGTAAGGGAATTATTTTCTGAATTCGACTTTTACAAAATTATAAGATGTAATTGAATTGCTTATTTCTAAAAGGAGACAAGTCCTATTTTTCGGGACAAAGAAAAAATGTGGCAACTCCCAGAGTTCTCCCTTGTTAGCAATAAACGCACATTTCAAGTCCCCTCTCTACACGCGAAAAAGTGCTGGAGACGTCCTAGTTTAGCACCAATCAATGTGTTTATTATCGAACAATCTGAAACCAACGAAAACAGTATTTTTCATTTTTGCGGAGTTATTCCCTTTTAGTAAGAAGCAATTCAATTAGGGTTTGATGTAGGGTTCGTGTCTAACTATGGAGTTAAGAATTTGTATTACTGACTACAAAAAATCCTTTACGAGAATGAAAGAAGGTAAGAATTTGTTAATTGAAATTTGTTAATACTGCAATATATCTTTTACGAAAATGGAAGAAGGTAAGAATATTGTAATTCAAACGTAGCTTATTACAGCAAAGGAAAAGTGAAAGAAGTTACTGGGATTGAACTGTTGCCAGTTAAGCATTGTCCGCCAAGTGCAGCACTCCATAATGATTTAAGGATTACCTAGTTATGTGATAAAAGTTGCAGTAGATAATTATTAGGCCCTCTTTGTACACCTAGGTAGTTAGGCCTACAATTAGTAGCCTACATCGGATATATAGTGAACACATTTTTAATTATGACAGCTTACCTCGAATTTTCGTTTATTTATTAAATGTTCCCCTGATGAAATACTGAAGTCAGAAGTAAACACTGAAATAATGAAACAATTGTCTTTAGAGACAATTAATATTAGGTACCCTCCACAAAACTGGCTTCATTTATACACCGACGGATCCTTGATCTCCAGAGAACAAGGTGCTGGTGCAGGTGTTACGTGCTGTCTCTTCTCACTTTATAGATCTCTTGGATATGGAACAACAAGTTTTGATGGAGAAATCATTGCAATAAGTGAAAGTCTCAGGAATCTTCTATGCCACATCAATAAATTTAAGGATACAGTTATATTGTAAGACTCCAAAGCAGCTATTCTATCAATAGTCTCTAAACACACACCTTCATCTCAAACAGCAGAAGTAACTAAAATGCTCTTTCAATTAATATCACTCAGTAAAAGAATTGTATTCCAATGGATACCATCCCATTGTGGAATCCTGGGAAATGAGAATGCGAATGCTTTAGCAAAGAAGGGCAGCACTGCTACTTACAGACCTGTTACTAAATCTACGTATTACTCTGTGAAGAGATTTATTAAATCTACATACTTAGACTTCAACAAACAAAATTTGATAACACAATCCCAAGGGAAAAAATGGAACTCTCTGCATCAAAATCCACAGTTAATTCCCGATTTACCACGAAAATCGTCTGTAGCTGCATTTAGATTGGCAACAGGCCATGATTGTTTGGCCAAACACCTGCATAGAATTGGAATATATCAGTCCCCTAACTGCCCATTGTGCAACTCAAACCAAGAAATGGATTCGGAACACCTCAAAATCTGTGCTTCAGTGGCTGATCATGATAATATCTTTGAAAAATATTGGAGTGCAAGAGGTCAAATGACTTTATTGTCAAACGTCTGGCATTAGAAAACAACAACAACAACTGTAGATATATTTATTTTATAACAAAATGAAACTTGTGTTTAATTTACTTCGTCTAGGGATACATTTCATTACATTGCATGCAAGAAATCAGGAGGAGTCAGAGTCTAAAATCTTTTAAGTACACTCTGCTTAGAAATGTTTTTATTGAACAGAACTAGACTTTTGCGGAAGTTTCTAAATAGTCTTAAATGACCAAATTGTTATTTTTTTTTCTCCTCTCTCTTCTTTTTTTTTCTTTTCTTTTTTTTTTTATTATCTTGATATATTATTTAATCATTTGTATTTGTATGCCATTTAGTACGACTTTGCTAATCAACATTTTATGTCTTGTAACCCACATGTATTCTCCTATTAGTATATTAACTGTATAATATATCTCAAGTGAATTAATCGTCGAATTTATCTCGAGCATTTTAGGTCTTATAAATCGTGTGTGTATGTGTGTGTGTGTGTGTGTGTAATTTTCTACTTTATTTTATATATCATGTAACCGATCTTGACTATTTGAAATTTTATATCATGTAACTGATCTGGACTATTTGTAATGTTCTACTATATTTTATGTAATTTCTAAGGTATCTTCTTTTGTGTTGTTTTGTAATCTAATTTTGTATTTCATGTATATTATTGAGACCTGGTTGAGTGGAAGAGAAGGCCTCATGGCCTTAACTCTGCCAAGCAAAATAAACCTACCTACCTACTACTACATTTCACCATCCCAAGGTACAATTTCCTACATATAGTCAAGAATTGTATTGGGGGGGGGGGGAATGGAGATTAGGCATAAAAACGGTAAAAATCCAAATTAAAAATGTGTATCTAAACACAAATTGTAACATTATGGAATAATAAAAATGAAGAATACTTCGTGAAACCAGCAATTAATTTACCTGCACAAAAGCCGTTCAACATGTTTACAGTAGAATAGATGTCTGAAGATCATTTGATAGCAAGCAATAGCTTTGCGGTTCAGTACCAGTGAAACAGGCCACTTGACTTCATACCCGAAAGAGAATGACTCCAGTCCAAGTAGATGAAGCTTGTCAGACGGTAGACGATACTCTGAAAAATCAAATACAACTATCAATACACTACGAAGGCAAAATTGTCTAGACCAATAGCTTGTTATGTACAGATATGGAATTAAAATTTGGAGCGAGTCTTGATAGGAGCTCGCTTGTATGTAGGCAACAATTTCGCACAACTGTCCACAAGGAGCATATATACAGGGGCTCTAGTTTATTGCACATGCGCAGTGTCTTGTAAGTAGAACTTATACAATAGAGGAGCTCCAAATTTTATTTCCGTATCTGTACGCATTTTGAATCCATAGTAATACTTGTAGTAGTCGAACTTTTTCTTGGGATTCTCCCATTTCCCCACGTTAGGTAAGAACATCATTCCATCCCAACTCCATTCCTTTATTTTTCTACAGCATTTCTCATTTACTAGCTGATGTGCAGAGATAGCTGAAAGGTTGCTTGCTTCAAAACTTAGATACAGCGAACCTTAGTGTAGTCAGATGGTGTGGCTTGGGAATGCAGCTAGCTGGGGGTTTAGCATACAAGACTAACAAAATCACAGTGTTGGGTAGTAACAGGGCTTCGCACTCTTCAGCAATAAATAAAAAAATTAATATGCGTTTTTAGGCTTTCACAGTGAATGTGATCAGATTTAGGCATTTTGGAACTTCTATATGCAGGTTCCATCATCAGAGGGATTAGAGGGATCGCTTATTCTCTTGAGCTCTTTATGTCTGGTTACACTGGACAAATGAGCATAGACAACAACAGTTTACTAATGTTCATTAGGAAAACTAGATGCTGGAATCAAAATAACACAGTGGATTCAAGGGAAGGGCTGGACATTGCTGAAGATGATTTTCATCCATTTCTTTCTGAAGGCTGTACAAACGTGGTGAAGAAACAATTCCAATTTTGTTCAAGTGTTTTGACAAACAGTCATGCTCTATGAGAAATCTAAAGGATCAAAGTGCATTTTTGCTTGGATACTCAGAAATTATTCTGTCATACATTGGGACACTTACATCTTTAATTACTTGGAATTTATTGTAAATGGTATGATATTGTATGTTGATATTTCGAGTCGAATAGTCTTTTAACTGTTGGGAATGGTAAAGTTGACATGGGGTTTTGTAAGATGTTACTTCCCTTCTTATCAAATGTTATATAATTTTCCCACACCCAGCTATTTTTTTACTGCCTCTTATACTAGTACTAGCTACTTTAGAATATAACAATCTTGTTGAAAATAAGAGAACCAGATTTTGAAGTATTGAATAGATGACTTCAACTTCTCCATCAAAATTTGTAGTTCCATAATCTAAGGATTTATAAAACGAGAAAAGTGGACATGTAACACAAGCATCTCTTCCATTCTGGTTGAATACTAGGGATCCATCAATAAAAATACGAAGTCATTCTTTTAGAGAATCTACTATGAATAGTTTCCAATGCTAGCAATTTTAGGATATCTCTTGAAGTATGATGAAGGATGAATAGAACAGAGAAAAATTCTCTTCGGCACCGGGACTCGAACCTGGGTTTTCAGCTCTACGTGCTGACGTTTTATCCACTAAACCATACCAGATTCCAGCTCCGATGCTGGATCGAATCCCCTCAATTTAAGTTCTATCTCTCAGTTTTTCCTTTAGTGGTCTACCTCATGTACTGTGCCACAGAATATGTGACAGTGGCACAAAGTCCAACACACTATGTATAGAGGTGCACTCATTACGAGTGACTAAGTGGCCGGATCTGACGGGATGAGCATCATCTTGAATCACCAAGTGATTACTTACGCATATAATATTATTATGATGTACTGCTACATATGATATTTTCGTGCAGGAATTTTGCGTAATAGTAATAGTAATAATAATAATAATAATAATAATAATAATAATAATAATAATAGTTTTATTTTCCCTGGCAGAGTTAAGGCCATAAGGCCTTCACTTCCACTCAACCAAGATCAAATCACATACAGAAAAATACATACCGGTATACAAATATTAACTTAAAAATAATAATAAACATAATTAAGTAAAAAAGAGATTGACTACATATACACAATCAGTATTAACTTTAAAATAATAAAAAAAAATATATAATAAAAAAAGACTGAATACATAATCACAAACAGGAAAATACATTCTAGTATACAGTATTAACTTAAAAAAAAAAGAATTAATACATATGAATATAATCTCACAACTAAAGGAATAGTAGAATTAGTATGATCAGCATGTGTTACATTGAGACAATGACAATTACCTAGATATAAGTGTTAATGGAAAAATAAAGTAATGACTGTGCAAAATAATAATAATAATAATAATAATAATAAAAAATAAATAAAAATTATACCTAAAAAACTAATTCTTTGCATTTAAAATATTTCTAAACAACCTAATTTTAAACAACTGAGGACTAAAACTACCTCTGATTTCCAGCAGCAGCGAATTCCATGAGCGGGCCATGGATATTGAGAAAGAACTTGAGTACAGAGATATCTGATGACGTGGTATTGATAGCAACAGATTGTGCTGTGAACGTGTATTTCGATTATGATGTGAAGCTAGGAGAGTAAACCAAGAGGCAAGGTAGTTGGGTGTGGAATCATGTATAATTCGATAAGCAGGCAAAGAGAATGTACTAAAAGTCGATCTTGCAAGCAGAGCCAGGAGAGTCGTAGAAAATATTCCGATATATGATCATGTTGGCGGATATTGAAAATAAATCGGACACAGACATTATGTACATGTTGAAGTTTTTGAGAAAGTTCAGCACTTAGGTCACTATATAAAACATCACAATAGTCAAAGTGAGGCATTACAAGAGTCTGTACTAGAATTTGAGTTTAGTAGGAAGGAAATTTTTCAGGCATTTCAAAGAATGCATGATAGAGAAAACTTTTCTACAGATATATCTGATTTGCGTATTCCAGTTCATATTAGAGTCGAAATAGATGCCGAGGTTTTTTACAGTAGCACTGAAAGGAATTATTTTGTTGTTGAGAGAGAAAGGCTGAAGGGTGTTCATATTAATGGAGGATAAAAGCCTTTGCTGCCCCAAAAGAATGGCTTGAGTTTTATCTGGATTGATATTTAGCCCAAATTTCCTTGCCCAATGTCTTCAGAGATCTTGAGTAGAGCAGTAGTCGTACAATGGTGATTTCTAAAACCTGATTGACAGGTGTCCAATAGATTGTGTGTACCAAGGTAAGCAGTCAGCTGTTTGTAAACAATGCGTTCTAGGGCCTTTGACAGTGTGGGAAGAATGCTGATTGGTCTATAGTCATTTGTAGTCATTGGTTTGGCGGTTTTAGGAAGTGGATGAACGAAGGCGTATTTCCATTGTTGTGGGTAGGTAGAGGTGATGAGGGAAGTGTTGAAAATGTGAGACAAGGTAGGGAGAATTATATCTAAAATCGAATTTAACATCAAAATATTAATGCGATCTGTGCCTTGGGCTTTAGTTTTAATCCTTTGTAGTGCTATTTTTACGTCTAGATCAGTGACATTAGTGAAATAAAATTTGTCACGGTCTGGGATAGGAGAGGTTGAAAGTTCATCAATGACTTGTTGTTTCAGGTCAATATTGGGATGTGAAATGGAAGCGGATGTAAAATGGTCATTGAGTACATCTAGGGGAATGTTGAAGGGATCCGTTGACGTCTTATTCTGTCCTTTTCCCATTTGTCGTAAGTTGTTCCATAGTTCACTTGCATTTGTGGACAGCTCGATTAGGCTATGGGTGTGTCAGAGTTTGGAGTTACGCATCATTTGTGTGGTTTGATTTCTAAATTGCTTGTATATTTGTCAGTTTTCATCAGTTTTATTGCATTTAAATTTACGAAAGTGAAAGTGAATTGGAAACTCATCTGACAGAGACTGACCTATACGGACTCTGCTGTACGTTTCACTGAGACACATTTTAATTAATCGAACTAGTTTCTTGGGAATACCAAATTCAATAAGAATATCATATAAAACTTCTCTCTTAGCCGAATCATATGCCTTTTTGTAATCTATGAACAACTGATGCACTGTACCCTTATACTCCCATTTTTTCTCCATTATCTGTCGAATACAAAATATCTGATCAATAGTTGATCTATTACATCTAAAACCACACTGATGATCCCCAATAATTTCATCTACATATGGAGTTAATCTTCTCAAAAGAATATTGGACAAAATTTTGTACGACGTCAACAAAAGTGATTATCCTCGAAAGTTACTACAGTTAGTCTTGTCCCTCTTATATCATTAACTATGCTAAATATTTCCAGTTTTTTATTTTCATAGGAAAACTATATAAGACAAACCTCTGGAAATATTCTGATGTAAACAAGATTTGTACACTTTATATTACATTAAAAAAAACACTCTTTTAACAAAAATATGCAGAAAGTTGTCACATTTCTATTTGTACACTTTTCAAATATATGGCATTGATCACTGCTCGACATCTTCTGTGCATGGTATTCACCAAATTCTCGCACATTTGGGGTGTTACTGCCTCCCATTCTCGAATCACATTCATGTTCAAGAGAAGACCTGAGAATGATAAGTGGATAAAGACCATTTTTTATGAAATTGAGATTTTAATGTCAAATGCAACTCTGGCCCTTACTCCATCTACTGGTATGAAATGGTAGTCAAATACTTCATACAAAAAGAACTACATGGCTCTGAATGTTATCATTTTCTAGATTTCCACTTTTGTTGAGGAGAAGTGGACAAAGATCAGACTTATCCTGTTCTCACTCTAAATGTGACAGCAGAGTAGCATGGTATGTACATCAGGCATGTCTAAAGTATGGCAATTTCTCTGAATTTTCGTGATTTATCGGATGACATTGTTGATGATCCAAGTTATGTTGTGACAGACTCAAGTAATAGTGATTATGTTACTCAGGAATCTCCCGTAAAGTTCAAGAAGCGATCTAGAACTGTGAAAAATGGAAAGTGAAAAGAAAACTTAACATCAATAGTGGACAAGCATGCATGTCCGCAAGTGGAAAATTAGTTTCAAAACGTAACTCTGAGGACTGCAAATGCAAGAGGCAATGTACAGAGAAGTTTCCTGTAGATGTAAAAAAGAGTATTCTTGGCAGTTTTAATGATTTAAAAGACAAAAATGTACAAGATGTATACTTCTTAGGTATGATTTCAATGCTATCTAGTGCAAGGTATGATATAATGTTATACAGTTCTACTATTTGAGTCGGCTGGCACAGGCGGTAGAGTGCTGGCCTTCTGTGCCCAAGGTTGCGGGCTTGATCCTGGCCCAGATCGATGGCATTTAAGTGTGCTTAAATGTGACAGGCTCATGTCAGTAGATTTACTGGCATGTAAAAGAACTCCTGCACGACAAAATTCCAGCACATCGGCGATGCTGATATAACCTCGGCACTTACGAGCATCATTAAATAAAACATAATTTACAATTTTTTCTACTATTTAAGTTGTAGAATATGTAAAATGTCTGTACATTCAGGTGAAAATATTGCAGTGTCTGAGATACAAATGCATATAGTGTGTTAGTTGGGAGGCCAGAGGGGAAAAGACCTTTGGGGAGGCCGAGACGTAGGTGGGAAGATAATATTAAAATGGATTTGAGGAGGTGGGATATGATGATAGAGACTGGATTGGTCTTGCTCAGGATAGGGACCAATGGCGGGCTTATGTGAGGGCAGCAATGAACCTCCGGGTTCCTTAAAAGCCAGTAAGTAAGTAATTAAGTAAGTAAGTAAGTAAGTAAGTAAGTAAGTAAGTAAGTAAGTAAGTAAGTAAGTAAGTAAGTAAGTAAGTAAGTAAGTAAGTAAGTAAGTAAGTAAGTAAGTAAGTAAGTAAGTAAGTAAGTAAGTAAGTAAGTAAGTAAGTAAGTAAGTAAGTAAGTAAGTCTGAGATACAACATTCTCGTATCTGATACTTATGTTGCTATGAAGAATAGAGTGCTTGTGGATGAAATTAATTTGGATTTAGCTGGAAATCTGTACGAATAGTCATTACCAAGAAATCAGAAAAAAATTGCATGATATTTTGAAGCTTGAGAAGTTCATTCCTTCAGTGTATAAACTGTGGTATAATCATATTCGTGAGTAGGTGTGGATATTAATAAAAAAGGACATAGAGATGGACTCAGAGTCAAAATACTAACATATAAATATGATAATATGTTTCCTTTTCTTTTAACTAACTGCAAACATTATTATTTTGGCAAATAGTATTTATATTTACATACACATTTTGTCTTGTAATAATTTGAATTCTTTCTTTGAGTGTGAGAACTGGATATGTTTATTCTTATATTTATTAAAAATAATATAAAGGAAATTAGTTAATTTTTAATATAATGACATAAAATGATTATTTTTTAATGTTGAAACACATTTTAAGTAAAATTATTCATGTAGCTAGTGTTTAAGTTCATATTTTTATAATTTTGTATTGAAAGAAATTCTGAATTTTTATTGAGAGTGAGAACTGGATAACTCCGTCATTTTTTATTAATTGTTCATTGGAGATTCAATTAATATTTACTTTAATGGTATAAAATGTTAAAAAATGTCCGAAACTTTTCAATGATTATTAAAACATTTATTGAATGTTGAAAAAAATTATGAAAATAGTTTTTCTCAATTATCTCAAAACTACTGTCTTGGTCTTTATCCACTTATCATTCTCAGGTCTTCAAGTCTTCTATACTTTTAAGTTACATCTAGCAACATTTTTCTTCACAGCCCATAAATGTTCTATTAGGTTAAGATCCAGTGGCTGAGCAGGTGTTTTGAGTTGCTTCGGTACATTCCAGATCAATCATTCTCTGTTAATCAAAGCTATGTGTTTGCTATCATTGTCTTGGACATTTCTGGGCCCTTTGTTTAATGTTATTTTTCAAAACGTTGTGATAGATATGCTGATCCATTATTCCATCTGCATGAGTACCATTTTGTTTTCATCAGAAAATGTGCATGGGACCCAACAGGCATTCATTTTCCTGTAGTGCAAATGTTTTTGTACGATAGTTTGTACACTACCAACACTTATACTTAATATTGAAGGAAGTTCCTTTACACTAATGCACCTGTTCTCCTGTATAAGCACATTAGCATGGTCAATGTTGGTTGGGGTGATCGATGTTCGCAATCGACAAGTATGCGGTATGTTCTCCACTCTCTCTCTCTCTCTCTCTGAAGGTTTTAAACCATTTAAACACTTAGATTCTGAAGAAACATGCTTCTCCAAACTGTTTTTCGAGTTTCTGGAGAATTTCTGATGGCTGGACTCCTTCCCCATTAAGAAACTTGATAATAATGCGTTGTTCCATGCTAACAGGCATTTCCTGTTCACTCATCCCTGTAGCAGAGCTCAGGCAAGAATGATCAAACTCATAACTACCTGAGAGGTAGGAGAAGGAAGCAACATCCACCTTCCAAGATCAGTAACATGCCAGATGAGATTTTATGCTTATAAAAAAATCAGTCCCGTTTATATTTGAACCATCTTGTATAATAGTTAAAATCATACTGAAACGAATGTCAAGAAATTAAAAAAAAAATTACTATATCAAATTTAAAATATGATCTGTACGAATGATATTGTGACCAACTGTATAACCATATCTACACTAAGTTCATAGGAGGGACTGTGTGAATTTTCTACCTGCAAGTAAAGGAAGCTAGATATGCTAAATAAGGTGACACTAGCACGGAGTTAAATTAAAATCACAATATAAAAAATTCTTCTTTATTAAATCTCAAAATAGCTTCTATTCTAAACTTAAAATGTTGATGCAAACAGGTTAGTTTAACATGGTAAAATTATTACTGCAACTTATTATGTAACAACAAGTAAATGGAATTTATGCATACACTACACTCAACAAAACTGAGCACTGAGACGTAATAAAGTACTATATTTCACTGAAGTCTGTATACTAAAATAGAGAAACTTCGACTCTTCAAGTAAAGTCACACAACTTACATTATGATCTGGTATAGCTCGTGAAGGTGTTGATATAGTGACGTATGAGAGTATCTTGATAGCTGAGTTGCGCTCTCAGTATGTTTCATTCATGCTGACACTAACACTAACCAATTCTTAGGCTGACTGAAGCTGTCATCCTATTACTTCATAAGCAATTCTCCATTCACCCCACCTCACTTAGAATCAATTCAGTATTGCATATCAGGGAATAAGGTAGTGACTATTCAGAAAAAAAAAAAAAAAGAATTCTAAGAATCTGGAGGTTAATTTTCTGATAGAAGAGTTTGGAGTGAATACTTCAGTTTAAATGGGTCAATTATCAGGTATGCTATTCTGAAATCAGAGCAGAGAAACAATGTTTCATACAGAAACAATGAAATACCAAAGCACACAATAAAAACATAGAAGTAGGTAGTTCTCAAAACAGACTTTCTTCCTTTTGAAGTTTGGTTGCTGTTATTCAGTCACTGTTCTACTATGACTTGTGTAACATGATGTTCTTAGCTAATATTTTGTTTGAAGAAGCCAAAAACTGTCATTTTAAGAAAAATACACTAAAATGAAACTTTCTTGTGCAATAACACCGAGTAAAATCATTTTGCACCCTGCTATGAAAATATCTTAACTCACATAAGGGATATTATGGCAAATAAAATAAGGGTTTCGCCAGAGGAAACAACAGATGCAACTGGGAGATTCACAGATCATGTTACCATGAGAACATTGCCATCTAATAATATGATATAAGATATCTCTGATATTCCACATTTCAGTTTATAACCATTACTTCTAGGAGGTTGAAGTTTTTCTAGATATAAGCATTGTCTAATAAAGAGAAAGAGAAATGTTTCATTCGAAACACTAAGATTACAGTAGCGTGCAAATTAATCCGAACACGACATACTTTTACATTTTCTGTCATTGTTGGCCTCAGAGCTGCTCATACCGCTTTAATTGACATCTGTAGTACGTGTAATTCCATTGTTGAAGGTTGTCATTATTTTTTTTTTATAATATGTGACATTTTGCCTGTCGTTTTGTACTTATAAGCATTTCAGTTGTGTTGAAGACTTAATACTGCAATCCTGTGTACATTCTGTCGTCTTCACAAATGGATACAACTCTACAAAAACGGTCTAAAATTATAACATTAGCAGAGCATTCTTCTATGACACAGAGGCAAATTGCTGCAGAATGTCACATCGGTTTGGCTACTGTTAATTCGATCATAAAACGATACAGGGAGACTGGATCCATCACACCCCAGAAAAAAGGAAATTGTGGCCGGAAAAGGAAGACTTCACCTGCAGATGATCGTTTAATTGTCAGGAAAAGTAAATTAAATCCTAGACTAACTGCTGTCGACTTAACCTGCGAGTTAATGGCTACCACTGGGGCGAATATTCACGTCACAACAGTGCGGCGTAGGCTTTTGGAAGCTGGACGAAGGGCTCATAAGCCTATTAAGAAGCAACTGCTAACTCCTGTTATGTGCAAAAAACACTTAATGTAGGCAAAATTACATCAACACTGAACAGTGAATGACTGGAAGAATGTACTTTTTTCCGATGAGTCTCATTTCGAGGTCCACGGCCACCGTGTTTCTTACGTACGGAAAGGATCCGAAAAAGTAACAGCAGCTCATCTCCAACAAGCACCCAAATACCCCCCTAAACTAATGTTTTGGGGTTGTTTTACACATGAAGGGCCTGGAGCATTAATACCTATCAAGGGAATGATGAATTCTGACAAATATATTCACTTATTGGAAACCAGAATCGTACCCCAGCTGCAAAAATCATTTCCGGAAGGCAGAGGTGTGTTCCAACAAGACCTGGCACCATGCCATACGTCTCGAAAAACTACAGAATTCTTCAACAAGAAGAATATTCAGGTACTCCCCTGGCCAGGCAACTCACCCGACATCAACACCATTGAGAACTTGTGGTCAATTTGCAAAAGAAGAATGCAAAAAATGGATTGTTCTACAAAGGAGAAGATGATTTCTGCCCTCATTAGTATATGGTTTCACGATGAAGAAATGAAGAATATTTGTGGGAAATTAGTGGAATCCATGCCAAATCATCTCAGAGCTGTTATTAGGAACAAGGGAGGCCACATAGATTACTGAGGTATGTCTTAGATCCTTTTTTTATCCCGTTTGAGTGTTTTGCATAAGTAATTACGTTGTTCGGATTAATTTGCACGCTACTGTATGTAGCTATTTAGTATTGCAATGCCTTTCAATGTGATCGCCAAATGTAATATACAATTTCGTTTTTATATAATTTACAATTCTACAGAGTTTCCTCTTTGATTTAAATTTAATTTTAAGATTCGATTTGTTGTATAATCTCCTTGAAGCTTTTTCCTGACATTAATACCCTGTTGTATAGGTTATATGAATTATTTGGTACTATGCCAAACATTTACTGAAAGCATTCTTTCGTCGCTCCAGTACTATACTGCACTATCTAAAAAAAATCATGGTTTTGACTGCCTCAAACAAATATTCCAAATACAATTTGAAATATAATACTTGCAAATTTAATTGAAGGATTTGGGGATGTTTAATATTTATTACATGAATTTCAGAAATCTGAAGCCACTTAATTATAATAACTATCTCATTATCTCCTGGCCTAGTTGCCCCATAAGTGGTGTCTTCTTGGTATCACTTGTGAGGTTCAGACCTGTCTTCGGACAGTTGACTAAACAACAATGCTGTTAGTGCAGTTTTGCATTATGGGATGTTAATGCGTTATACAGGGTCTTTCCTAGGTGGTGTTACAAACTTTCAGGGATGACGGCGAAGGGCACATGTATCAATTTGAGATAAGGAACCCTGGTCCGGAAATTACCAAGTCGAAAGTTACAAGCAAAAATATTGTGTGGAAATGAAATAATTTTATTCCTCTGTACACCTTATTTATGTGTATTTATCTGTACATCTTACACATACTGTATTCATCTGACATTGTTTACGTTGTCTACTTACAGTATTCCATTCACTGCGCTGTCTGAGGGATGGGGACCGGAAACTACACTAAAGCATTGTAGATAGCGTAATGTGTAACAGACATGGTCGGTCCTAATATGCACGTCTGTAGACAGCAGTGTATGTGTACAAGTTGCAGTGTCCAGTTGATCAGGCCTAGTGAAATGGAGGAGTACATGAGAGTGGAATAAACAGACCTGATTTTCGAATACAGATGAGTCAATGGGAACAGTAGACAAGCTCACAGATTGTATCAGGCCAAGTACCCACATAGGAGACATCCAGCCCATACCATCTTTCCACGACTGTTCCAAAGGTTAAGGGAAGGAGCGCACGTGGTGCCAAATTACAATTCCATTTCCACACAACTATTTTTGCTTATAACTTTCGACTGAGACATTTCCAGACCATGGTTCCTTATCTCAAATTGACACATGTGCCCTTCGCCATCATCCCTGAAAGTTTGTAACACCACCTCGGAAACACCCTGTATAGTTGGTGCATAAGTAAAAATGTAAATAAATTCAGTCTTCATGATTGTAAAGTCACAATTTAATAACTTAGTTGAAATAACAAAAGAACATATGCTTACATACTGAAGTTTCAGTTATAGTATGATACCAAAAGAGACACTGTAAACAGAAGTTTGCTATAAAGCAAAATCTAGCACTGAAATCTTGTTAATAGGAATCAAATTAACAGTTATAAATTTCGACAAATACCATGAAATCAAAAGAAATACATGAAAAATACGTATATAAGGAACTGTAGGAACTTGATTAATTATTGTGTTTGATAGTCTTATTGTCAGAGGAAAAAAGAAAAAACCTTCATTATATAGCTCTTATGCTACTACCAACTCTTCAACGCAAATGTCCCATTCATGTTGTTCAAATACTTTCAGATTCTGGTAACAATTCCATTGTAAGGCAGGAACAAACAATGTAGCACAAATTGACATCAAGTCTTCTTCTTCTTCTTCTTCTTCTTCTTCTTCTTCTTCTCCTCCTCCTCCTCCTCCTCCTCCTCCTCCTCTTCCTCCTTCTTCTTCTCCTTCTACATCCCAGTTTTTGGGGCTTCAGAGTTTGCAGGTTTCAACTGCATATTTTCAGAAAGTCTCCCTTTCTGTCTGTATCTGACATAGTTTTGCATTCTCTTTCAGAGTATGAAGTTTTATAACTGATTACATAAGGCTTATTTTCGCTAACTGGATGATGTTTTCCGATAGTCTTTGCCAGTGTTTTTAAATCAAACACTTCTGTAGTATCCATCTCTTTAACTTTAAATGGTACTCCATCTTTCTTTGATGATCTTATTATGGTTGTCCATTGTGACAGAACATAGATAGAACCACTTTTGAAGGTAACTTTTTCTTTTCCCTTTCAATCAAAGAGTGCATAAGTTCTCCTTCAATCTGTGTATGACATACTACAAGGTATTTATGTGTAATGAAATTGATGTTCTTCTTTTGTACATAGTAAATGTATAGAAAACAGATGTTTTATTTTTATTTTGGTCCACCAAGTTGTCAATATAGAATGCCCTTTTTTAAGTTGTAACTTTCTTTTGACAAAAAAAAAAAAAAAAGTATTACATAGGTTTCAACTTCCAATTGAGGCATTGCCTGGAATAACAACTTAACATACTGTTCGTCATTTTTTCGTTTCCAGCATATACTGAATCCTTAAAAACACATCTCCCTTTTGATAAAATATTATGACAGCCACGTGAGATTCGATCTCGCGACCGGCAGAAGGAGGGCGCGCGTGGAAGGATCAGGCGACGCAGCAAATGAAGTTGTGCAAGCATCTACTTCCTAGAGCATGTGCTGTGACGAAGGGAGAGGGGAGAAATCTAGAGAAGTCTAGATAGGTGCCATCTTCTCGGTATCTGTAGATTGATCGCAAAATCGTAATTTCTGGAAACTATGGTCTGGTTATAAAGAGGAGATGCAAGTGAGCTGTGCAGTTGAAGTAGCAGTCGTTGCTAGTTTTGGACAGCAAGGCAGTCAGTCTTGTGTAGCAGTGAAGCCAGCTTCGAGACCGGAGTTCGACTTGAGTGTGTCCGTAACTGTGGGAGCGTCCTGGCCAGTGGACTGTCGCCGGAAGTCCTGAGTTTGAGTGCAGTGGACCGCAGTTGGGGGACCTGAGTTCGAAGTTCAGTGGACTGTCTCTGAAGGTCTGGGGTTCGAGATACTGTGAACTCGAGTGACTGAGATAGAAGAACTAGCCAAGGCAAACAAACTGTGAACTGAGAACTGACAGTTTTGTGTTGTAAATAGTGCTTTGTGAACATTAGTTAAAACTGGCAGTACATTGTTGTTCTCAATAATCCAAGTAAATTGTCATTGTCGTCTGTGGAGTGCAATAACGAATACTGTGTTACTGTGTGAAGTGGAAATCCCATTGTTGACGGGAGTGTTTACATTCAATTATAGAAAGTGATTATTGTTGTGAGAATAAAATTACATTATTGTTTTGTATAAAAGTTACAATATTAATTACCTCCAACAAACACAGCTCCCTCTAGAAACACTTGAATATGGTTGTGCTCAATGCTGTTGTACAAGATCTAAAATGTTTGACGCTTTGTAGCTCAAATTCAAGATTTTGCAGTTAAGTTCTTGTTCCATACATCTCATTTCATTAGCATCTCTTCACACTAAAAATTTAAATTCTTCTTTATTAGGTACTGTATATTGTACACTGTGAAATTATAACACAATAGCTTTGTTTTGTAATACAAGAGTGTATTACCTCCATATAATATAGACAGTAGTCCACACCTGTGGAGTAATTGTTTGCACGTCTAACCACGAAACCAGGTGGCCTGGTTTCGAATCGTGGTCAGGGCAAGTTACCTGGTTGAGGCTTTTCCCAGGGTTTTCCCCTCAACTGAATATGGGCAAATGCTGGGTAACTATCGGTGCTGGACCCTGGACTCATTTCACCTTCATTTTTATTCAGATGCTAAATAACCTGAGATGTTGATACAGCGTCGCAACATATCCCACCAAAAAAAATTATATATATATATATATATATAATATTGCTATGGAGACGAAACGTGCCAATGGGCCCAAATCGTATTGTTGATATATATATATATATATATATATATATATATATATATATATATATACACAGTACAGATTGTAGGTAAAAACCTCCTACACTGCTGTCTTGCACGACATGTGCCTGGCATACATCACTCGTCTTCTGCTGTCTTGAGAGTTTTTTTATTTAAATATTTCTGATATTTTGATTCCAATGGTGCCCTGTCACTCTCGTTTCCATTTCTGTATGCTTCGCACAATAAGCATTGATTTTCTTGCCAAAATATTATTTATTAAACTCATTTAAGTTCGGAGCAGAAGATATCAGATGATAATGACATTAACATATACAGATCGTATGCAGAGACTAAGAGAAGGCAGAAAATTAATGCTAGGTTTGCATTGAAGGACCTTCCATTCGGCAGAAAACTATGAATTAATGAATACATTCATTTCTAAAAATATCTTGATACAGATATTGTTTTCCAAACTGTTTTCTTTCTTGCATACATTCTATACATTGTTGCTATATTGAGACTACCATGTATTTTCTAGAACTGCTGTTTCTGCAGTAATGTGAGTATACACATGGAAATGATTTAATGTGAGATCGACTGGAATTCCTCTAAATTGTATCTCAAGTGTTTTGCAATTATTATGGTGACCCCTGACATATCTTTCAACGATACTCTGCTCATTTTCTTTTGTTTCTTGCAGTACTTAGTACCCTATTGCTTATATTTCAGGTGGACATTATTAATCTTTTACACACTTAATACAAAATGAAACATTAAACGATCGCCTTTCTCAGTTGCATTATCTCATGTTAGTGCTGTGTAGCATTCCATTCAAATGCAATCCACATGCTATACTGCATCAAGTAAACATAGTGCACTATAGCTCTGGCAGTACAAAAGAAGTGAAATGCTATATGGCATTAACTGTTTTCTATAAAAACGGTATAATGGTAAAAGATAGTACTGTACATCACTTGATAGAGCATATTTTGTTACATTATGGAGTAGCATTAACTCACAAATAACTTTTTTTGAGTTAATGCAGTATAATAATGGAACGATGCTTTACAGATGTATACAATTTACTGTATCAACCAACTGTACCTGCATAACATAAGATACATAAGAGAGACAGAAGTACATAGAAACACTTTTCTGCTACGATCCACAGCCAGGGGCATATAGTTATTCTTACCTAACTTGTGTTAAATGTGACCAGACATTGGGGTTTATTCATGTACTTTAGGGAGAAAGCTTTCCTAAGAATTATTAAAGTTAACTACAAAGTTTCTTAGCTCCCAATTGCTAAATAGAAATCTGATCAATTTTTCGTATTGAATAGTAGCATCCTTTTCTAAGTTTATATTCAATAAGTGACTGATGAACTATTAGTTTTAGTGACAATGTTGGAGTAGATTTCACAGTCCCTGTAGTTAATAGCGGATTTTGATTTTCTAATTGTTTTATCTCTTTAAGATTTGCTGTTATCAAAACTTCACCGCAATATGTACGAGGCGTGTTCTTAAAATAAGTTCCATTTTCAATTATAACCGTCGCATCGCTGCAATCGTTATTTTGTGCATGCGTGTTTTCTTCTTCAGTCCTCAGGCAAGCTGTGCATCCAGGCTCAGAGCTTCAGTCCGTGTGTGTGGTTAGTTGTGATCAGTTGAAATGTTTAAAGTGATCGAGCACCCTGCTGTGAGATGTGGTCTGTTATTCGTTTCTTGAATGCGAGAAACATCAAACCAGCTGACATTCATCATCAACTTTGTGAGGTGTATGGTGATGATGCCATTAGTGGTGGAATAGTCAGGAGATGGGTTAGGAAGTTCAATGAGGACCGCGTCTCTGTGCATGATGAGCAGCATACCGGTCGGCCATCTTTGATCAATGACGATTTGGTGCATGCTTTCGATGAAAAAATTCACGAGGACAGGAGGTTCACAATTTCTTCGCTTTCCTTCAATTTTCCACAAATGTCACGGAGTGTTCTCTACAAAATTGTGACAGATTGGTTACGATATCGAAAATTGTGCTTACGATGGGTACCCAAGATGCTCACCGAGGAACACAAAACCAAACGAGCTTCCAGTGCATTGAGCTTCCTCACACGTTACAGTGAGCAAGGCAATGAGTTTCTTGACCATATCGTGACAGATGACGAGACTTGGGTGTCTCACATGACACCTGACTCAAAGCAGCAGTCCGTGGAATGGAGGCACACTGCATCGCCAAGGAAAAAGAAATTCAAACAAACCATGTCAACACGCAAGATCATGTGCACTGTTTTTCGGAACAGAAAAGGAGTCCTACTCATCGAATTCTTACCCCGGGGTGAAATCATTAATAGAGAAACCTATTGTCAGACCTTGAAGAAGCTCCGTCGCACAATTCAGAACAAGAGACATGGAATGCTGACAGAGGGAGTTGTGTTGCTTCATGACAACGCTCAGCCAAACACAGCTCATGACAACCAAAATTTCATCTCGAAATTTGGCTGGGAACAAATTGACCATCCCCCCTACAGCCCAGATTTGGCTCCGAGTGACTTTCATCTCTTCCTGCACCTCAAGAAGTTCCTCGGTGGTCAATGTTTTGATGGCGACGATGAAGTGAAAACAGTGCGGGAGTGGTTCACATGGCAGGCGGGCGAATTCTACAATGAGGGGATAGAATGACTTGTGCCACGACTCGATAAATGCCTCAATAATGGTAGAAATTATGTTGAGAAATAATTGAAGTGTGGGGAATACAATGCAACAAAAATGGTTTGCAAATATCTTCCCGTTTACTTACTACACCCTTTTGGAACTTACTTTAATAACACGCCTCGTAATTGATCTTTTTTTAGTACCGTATAAGAGTTTTGATGAACATCTCCATTTCATGTCAGGCAAACATTATATAAATGATAAAAGCCATTGAGCTCCTCGAGTTACATATTCTATATGTTTATTCCAAGTAAGCTTATTATAAAAAATCATCCCTAAGTATTTTACTGAATTTGTTGCTGATAATAGTTTTCCATTAAAATGCAGTTCCATTTGCAATGGATTTTTTCTTAATGAAAAAAATTGGTAGTTAGATTTAGTAATGTTAATTGCCCATATTACTAAATCATCTGTGAACAAAGCACATTTTACTCTAGATTTTGTAATATTGTTTATGGCAGGTCCATTGATGTAGATATTAAAAAGTGTTGTACCAGTACTAAGAACTGCACTTTGTGGTAATTCTCGGTGTATGTATGAGTGTATGTAGGTATTTTTTTATAATAGTTGAACAGCATGTCCCATTACAATAAAGGTAATACTACATGCCTTGCTATCTGTATGTTTACAATATAATAAATACATTATGCCTTGTTTCTGTGACTCTCTAGGCGTATGTAGGTTTGTTATTTTGTTGTGAAAATCTGAGTCTTTCACTATAACTAGTGCCTACTCTTATCTATCCTAGATTAAATTATCATAAGTTTACTCGTCTAAATTTATAGCACTGACATAGTTCATGAATGTATACGCATGTTCTTACATTAGTTTACGCTTTGTGAAAGTCCACTTGCCAGTTTTCCTTAACATTTCCTGCTGGAAAGCTAGTCTTTCTTTGTCCATTTTCGGGCACTCAAAAAGGAGGTGATTCCTAGTACCAATTCAGTCTCATTGATACAGTTTTTTTTTTCCCCATCACTTTTGCAATGAAACTAGTAAGTGAAATGGATCTGTTATTTTTAATTTCAGACGTAGATTTGTCTTTCTTAGAATGAGAATGATTACTGCTTTCTTTCATTCAGCAAGCACTTCAGTCTTCCAAGAAAAGTTACAACATTTTAAAAGTTCTTGTTTAGAAGTTTTTTCAAGGTTTTAAAGAAATTCAAGATGTGTAATATCTGGGCCTGGTGATTTTTTTTTTACATTATTTATTGCAATATTCAGTTTCATTATACTGTACTAAGATTTTGGGTAAAAATAGATGTTTTCTACTAGAACTGTATTTAATAAGTTGTTTCAGTCCATTGTTTAGTAATTTATCAAATTTCTTCATCATCATCATCTGTGGTCATATAGCCCTATTAGTTTAGCCTCGACCTCCTTAACAATTGCCGCCCAATCTTCCCTCTCTAGGGCTCTCCGTCTCCATCTCTTAATTCCTGCTTTAACTAGATCTTCCTGAACATCATCCAACCATCGTAGTTTAGGTCTTCCTGCTCTTCTTCTAGTAATCTTTTAGGAATATTATTAGTGTCCATTCTGATAATGTGGCCCAGCCACTCCAGCCGTCTAATTTTTATATCAGTGACAATACTTGGATCTTATCAAATTTCTTAGGTTCTGTTAATGTATGAGCATTAGCGTAACATTTACTGAATAATTTGGCTATATCTGCATCCTGTGTAAGTACTTTGTTATTGTGAACAAAATATGTTTTAGCACTGTCTTTATTGACGTTTATATTATGTATGAATTGTGTGCTTTTTTGCCATCCTTCCTGCAATCCATGCTCTGCAAAAACTTAGTAAATGATTTTCCTTTGCAATATTAATTTCTTTTTTTGAGCACAGCATACTTTTTACGCAAGTTTTGAGTATTAGATAGCCTATAGTTTTTTGTATCTTCCACAACATTTGTAGCTGCATCTCTTTCCTTTTTTAATTTTTATAAATCAAAAAGGTTTGCAATTTTTAACTTTATCGCAAGGAATGAACTTTTTAGCTGTTTTAAGAATTAGATTACAAAATCTTCTAATCAAATGACCAACTTGTTCTGAGTTTTCAGAAGGTTTGCTGAATATATTCTTCTCTAATTCACCTCTTTACCTTTATATATATTACTAATGGTGGGTACTTGACTGTTCATCATTCACCCATATGAAACTAACCAATTTACTGACAAAGTCATTGCACAGGAGGCTGGTCTATGGTACACCTGTGATGAGATGAGATGAGATGAGATGAGATGAGATGAGATGAGATGAGATGAGATTTGTTGGGATGCCACTGGGGAACCGGAACTCCTGGAGAAAATCCTTGTGTTACCTGGACCATGGGCTTGTCCAACACAAGTTATATATTGGGGGTACACCTGGGATTGAATTCACGTCCACAGGGTTATAAGTCCAGGGGCCTATTTCACGAAAGTATAAATGTACAAATTTACAAAAACAGATCCTGTACTTACAAATTACATAAAATGTTTCACAAAACATTCGAAAATATTCCTGTAATTGTAACAGTGATTTATAAAATGTAGGCCATGACTGATTTATGTAATAGGCTTTGGTTTACATAAAATACTTCATACATTTTCTAAAATGTCACTGTTGAAGCTATATCAATAAAGTATTCATTACCATGAATATAAAACAAAAGTAACAAAACAACTAAATACCTAGTACCTAGTAATAAGAATAACTATGGATTTTTTTCCTTCTATTTTCTTCAGATCTAATGAGCAAATGCTGGGTAATTTTCGGTGCTGGACCCCGGACTTATTTCACCGGCATTATCACCTACTAAAATGAAATAAAATAAAAATAAATAAAAAAATCTTCAGATCTACCAGTGTATTAATATGTACCGGCAATATAAGTTTATCTTTTTTATATGCCTATATATGTATCTTTATACTCTGACATTTCTTCAATCTGTATAATAACTGATAAACAGGATGAAAAAAATGCAATACCTGTATCATTTATTAGCAATTCAAGTTCCTCATCAGTCATCACTCATTCTGAATATCTGATGAAACTTCACTAAACTTCCAAATCGACCATTACTTCTTTTTCAAAATATTCTTTCTGTGACGATTATGTTGCTAAATCTCAATTTCTTCATTACCAGAAAAAGAATACATGTATTTTTTACAAAACACACCTCAGCAAATTTTAAGATCTAAAATAATATAACCTCCAATTCAGGTATTTACCTATATCAAGAGTAGGGTAAGAATTTGTTACAAAATTTGTAAAATTGTAAACAAATGACAATTGACCTTGTAATATCACGGCCTGAAACCTGTTATTTTCTACTTCACTTACAAATTTACAAGAGTATCTTCGTAAAGAAGCAGATTTGTAATTTTCCTCGCCTGTAATCTGTAATTTGTATTTTCGTGAAATAGGGCCCAGAAAGCCATTAGATCACCATGACGTCCTATATTTTAATATAAATGAATGTAAAAGAGAACTATAAAAATAACATATTTTGGATTAAGAAAACTAATTAACAATATTGTTATAAGCACAGAGAAGAAAAATGCAATCATTGGATCTCAGAAAATAAGTAGTTAATTATGATTTGTGTAGTGTACTAGGTGATACAGAAGATACCACCAAAAGAGAGTATCAGTAGACTTCCGAAACTGATAGAAGTTTCACAGCTGTTTCACCCTGTTCTTTTGAAAATAAGAGGTAGGCACAATGGGTGCAATGGAGAGTGCTCAGGGCTTATCTACCCTCTTTCTAGTTGTATTATATTAATGTCTCTATATTTAATGATAATATTTAGCATATCTATATACACAATTTGAACTGGTAATGGAAATTACGGGAAAACAGCTGAATGGATTTTAATGAATGACCCGTCATTTTGAAGCTTGGTATCCAAGGATTTGCAGAAAAAAAGTAACTCTCAGTGAAGCATTAGTTTTCCTACATAATTTTCCTATTTTTCAAAATCCATCTTTCGTCAGTTTTGAGAACTAATGACATTTCAGAATAAAACAAAACACACACTATAATAAACAATATTACACAAAGGCCAAGACCTGCAGGATTGCTGACATATTTAGAGTTCAGATGGCTCAGATTTTCTGACATAATGCCAATACTGTTAGTGCCTGGTAACTTTGTCCGTGGAAGGAATGGCAACAAGTATACAATACGAAGGGAGGGGTTACTCACTAGACAAGCTACTACCTGAACATCCTTCCTTCCCCTGTCCCTGCTGAGAAGTCAGTCCTCTCTACCATAACTAGACTTACTGGGAACAGACAGTATGTCGATCTTCATTTGAGTAATTTTTTGATAATGTATAAAAACTTCAAGACTTACAGGTCTGAATCTCTGGTCTGCAGTTTTTAAAAAAAAAAAAAATGTTTGATGACATTATTACCATTGAAAATGAAATATTAATATAGTTAATGCAATTATGTGAATATTTGTCACTAATTATACATATTAATGCTATATTAATGATATGAAAGTGAAACTTTTTGGGGTTTTATGTAAGTAGACAAAGAGAAAGAATATTTTAAATTAGATCTTCATTTCTATAATTTACTGAATAACGATATATATATATGTTACTGAAAACTGTAAAACTTACGTAAAGTAACAAAAATGTTATGTTTTATTTAACGACGCTTGTAACTGCAGAGGTTATATCAGCGTCGCCGGATGTGCCGGAATTTTGTCCCACAGGAGTTCTTTTACATGCCAGTAAATCTACTGACATGAGCCTGTCGCATATAAGGACACTTAAATGCCATCGACCTGGCCCGGGATCGAACCCGCAACCTTGGGCATAGAAGGCCAGCGCTATACCAACTCGCCAACCAGGTCGACGTACGTAAAGTAACAATGTTATTAAAAATGAAATATTTTTATAGTTATTAATGAAGTGGTGTGGGTCTTTTTCATATATTTAATGACAGTGTGATGTAGATATTTATGTGTGTGATTTTCTAATTTTCCTAGGTAGTAACTGAGTCTGCGTCTTTAAACTACATCAAAATTAATTTCATATTTCTCTGGTTTAATCGATTAGATTTGTGATCGCTGCCAACCATATTTTGTTGTTGGGGAAATAGCAGGTCATTTCACTTCTTGCTACAGTGATGAGTAAGTTTATTTCCCGCAACCAACAACGAACAAAACACTGAAACTGCTAACAATTTACAATGAACAATTTTATTTAGGATGCATATAAGATTCTACAACTCTGATATAGCATTCGCCTCATTTTCTGCATCTCAGCATATACTGCTGAAAATATACGTGATAATAATATATAAATAACTTACATCTCTGATCTTCCGCCATTTACAATTCACTGCGAGCTTATGGAAAATTATATGCCATTGATTCAACATATGCTAATGTTTTACGTGATCAAAATGATGTCCAGCATTCACAGGTAGCTAATACACTCCAAATGTTGTCAGATATTATTATAAACAATCTTTATGCTAATTCCTACAAAACTGCATGACAAATATTGGCAAATGAAGAACATGTGCCATCTGCAGACTTAAGTTTTGTTGATCATATTGGGTTAGATCAACAGCGATATAATAAACTTACTGCAGAGGACATTGCGGGTGTTTTTATCTGCATAGATGGTGAGCCACCTAAATACCATTATGTTGTGCATGGCAGACAAGTGGGGACCAAATTAAGCCCTCACTGTGATCTTATTAAATATATCATCTCCTCTTCTCTGATGAATCACAATTGCATTACAATGTGAGCCGTGCCCGACATCGTAGCTGTTCACCTAGTACGTCACTTCGTCCAACAGAGTGCTCTCAGATGTCATATTATAGATAGCGCTATGAATCCTTTCATTTTCTTATCCAAATTAACCTATGGGCCAGTTGATTACGTCAGACGAGGAGAGAGGGAAAGCGAGTTTACTTGGTTAAGTGCAGTCATATGTTACTTCACTCGGGAGCCACAGGCCGTAGGGATAACATCACTCAGGAGTCGGAGCCCGTATCGACAGTTTCATTTAGGCAATCGACGTGCACTCTGGAAATGGAGCTCGAACTGTATTCTACTTTGGTAACTTAAGTTCATCCTGGTAGATTGTTCGAGAATAGTGTGTCATTATATTTCACTTGAGTATTTACGGACTATATGGAACCTTGTTTGATATGAATATATTTTGGGATTTAGTGCGGCATTAGTTGTATCAGATGTGTAATCATTGGAGTAGGCAAATTTGGGTTGTGATATTCTCATTATTTTCGTTATATGTGTTTGAGATATTGTGCGGGATCGTGTATTGGAAATCACTCGCTGATGATACGTCTTGGGTTAAGTAATTGCGATTATGTGAAGTGATGTATTGTGATATAGGAGCTTGTATTGTATTAGAGGATTACGTGAGGAAATATAATTTGATATGTGAGGTTTTGATGTTCCAAGACGGTTTGGGTAATAGAGTAGTGATCACGATCTCTTGGGTTACGTCGTATTTGACGCTGTAATGAACTAGAATAGTATGGGCCTCATTTATCTATTCTAGTACTTCCTACTCCATTTTGGTTATTATTGGTTTCCACGCCGGTTTTCAGGAATCGAGTGCATTGACTTTCCGTTGCTATTCAAATGATTATTGGTATTTGAAATGATTGTCGGTTGCTTATCACATATCGTATCTCTCTTTCTCTCTCTCTCTCTCTCTCTCTCTTGGACATTATTTAATTGTAAAGTACAGAGATTGTTGTTAGTGGTATCTGCATAGTTTATGTGAGACGTATGTGGAATTGGTAATGTATATTGTGATCAGCAGGGAACGGATTTATATGGACTAAAAATATATGAAATATGTAAATATATATGTAGTTATTTTTACCAAAATATGGAATTAAATATGGATTTTTACCAAAATATGGAATTAAATATGGACTTAAAATTATAAAAAAATGACTATGTACGTTAAATATTGGTACATTTTAATCAAACTAAACAAAAAATATAATGGACGTACCTTATCTTCCAATGTAGTTTCAACAAAACACAATTTTTATTGTCTGTTACCATAACAATAGGTTACAAACATTTCTTTCAAGTGCTGAAAAGTGAATCTTCTTCTATTGTCTCTGAGGATAGATTTATACTGACTAAAAGAGCGTTCGACGTCACAAGAAGTAACTGGTACATAATTCAATTTCACAATGTCTGCTGGGGATAAGTCCAAGTTAATCTTCACTGTTGATTCACCACTCATCACAGCAACAACCTTTTGTAGTTCTTCATATCCAGGGTTTTTTGAAAGTACAGTGTCCACCTTAGCTCTTACTGCATCTGCAACTTTACCTCTACCACGATTCAGTTGTTCCACAGTACTATTTATAATTTCAAAACTTTCAGATAGTGAAAGGTGCCTATTTTGGAGACTTTTGAGCGTTTTTATGATGCATGAAAATGTATGCTGAATGTGAGCTAAGTCATTCTTCACACTTATGTCACAGGTAACTGTTTTCGCAGTATCAATTGAGACTGCATCTTCAGAGTCCAATGCAAGGAGAACATTGTTAATAGAGTCTATATGTTCGGCATAATATTCAACTGCTTCTAGCCATGTACCCCATCTAGTTAAAATTGGCTTTGGTGGCAATGGAATTTCAGGGTACATTTCTTTCAACACGTTAACTCTACTGGGAGCTTTGAGAAATACTTTTTTCACTGATGAAATCAACAAATCTACTTTAGGGAAATTGTCTCTGACCACTTCTGCCACACGATGAAATGCATGCGCCACACAAGTAAAATGAGTCAATTTAGGATATACAACAGATAATGCTTGTCCAGCTTTGACCATATAAGGGGCAGCATCGCTAATAAAGAATAACACATTATCGTACATAATACCCTTTGGCCACAGGATACCCATAGCTTCGTTGAACAGTTTAACTACAGTTTTGTTATTGCACTTTTCTAGAACATCACAATGTAAAAGAATTCGTTCAGAATATTGTTCACTTAACAAACCGATAACTACATTACCAACAAGTCTACCTTCTTTGTCGGGAGTCTCATCAATGGAAACCCAAATTGAACTATCTTTAATTTCATCTCTTATCTTCTGTATTGTCTCATCGTAGATGGATGGAGCATACGTCTTCCTAAGTGTTGACTCATCCGGGATTGTATGTTGAGTATATTTTTCAAGGAATTCCCTGAAGACCTTATTCTTTAGTTTGTAGAGAGGAATATCAGCAGAGATGAGAGAACGGCACAGGTCGATGTTAAACTCAGATCTTACATTCGATGTTGTTGGTTGTGTTAAAAACAATTGTCTCTGCTTGGAATTTAGTTGTTTGTTGGCCTGATGTTTACTAGTTGTAATGTGTTGTTGCACCAGGAACTTTTGTGTAGATGATACTGCACACTGACACAAATTACAAAATAATATTTTATTGTCAGTTGATAAACCATCTTCTTTAAATTCTGAAATGTAACTTGTTAGTTTTGATTTTAAATTGACTGAATGACGTACTTTTGGCATATTTACCGTCTTTATAGTATGATTTACAAAACTGAACCTATGTGTACTCTGACTGGCATTTAACTGTTGAGCTGCACAACTGAAGTCTGTTAAAAATTTTAAATTAAATTAATACAGTTTTGTAACTTACTTTCCCATTGTTGATAGGACTGCTAATTTTCAAATAACTCTGATGTTAAAGGGATTACTGAACATGTGTTTAAATCTCTATTGTTGAAATGTATTTTTAAAAGTTAATGGAATTTTGTTTTGTTTTATTGTTAAACCTAATATAATATGGACTGTTTTATATGAAATATGGAAAATATATGGAAATTAACGAAAATATGTACTAAACTCTAAAATATGGAAAAATATGGAAAATAAAAGTAGGATTTTTCAACCCTACACATTGTGAAACATAAAGATAATGCAAAATATAAATTATATTAGCTTTATAAGTAAATATGTATTTACATATAAATCCTTTCCCTGGTGATCAGTCATGTGACGGTTCGTACTGGGTAAATTCTTTGTGTTATACTGAGTTCATGTGTATGTTGAGTTTGGTTAATCAGATGTTATGTTATCTGTAATTGAATGGGCCATGTGTTATGAGTTAGTGTACTGACTGGGCGTTCATGTTGGGCTTTACATCTAGTTGGATATATATATATTGAGAGAATGTTTCAATGACTAAATGATTAATGGGTCAGTAATTGATTATTGAGAGATGGGCATATTAGATTCTATTACGACCTATAAGTATGTTTGCCCAGTGTAGTCAAACTCTCCACGATTCAGTCATTGCTTTGGTACTTATTCAGATTAACTTGTTATATTCACATTCATTTAATTTCATACGTATATGTTATTTCATTTATCATTCATGTATATTGTTATCCATTATTGTTAATTATATCTGTTATACAAATTCACACTATTTATTTCTAACAGTCTTCCACTGCGCACATCTAATCCTCCAATGTACCATCCACCTGGTGAATAACAGCCACTATAAGAAGTAATAGAGGAGAGGATGATCGTACACCTCCTCTCAAATGTCCCAAGCCAGAAAAACAAGGGCACTAGAAAGACTTTACTTGAGTTTGTACCATTTTGGATTGCTGTTCATAACCATTTCTCATACGTTCATTAGTCACACAAATTAATCTAGCAATATTTGGTAGCTCAGTATTGTCTGCAAGAAGCGCAAAAATTAAAATTCCTAAGAAAAGACCAAAAGGTATTATTTACTGATAAAATAATAAGAGCTCTACAAGATTTTGTAGTCTCTTGATCACCTCAGCAAGATCTCTTAGTGGGAAAAAGTGATTCTGCCCTCTACATTTCAGGGTAGTTCACGAAATATGCAGCAGCTATACCAAGATGTTATCTCTTTTGTTCAAAGCATGACAAACTTGACATTTTCTTAACTCTCACCTACAATCCGCAATGACCTGAAATAGCTACTGCATTACTCCCACATAAAAAACTCGCTGATTGTCCTGACATTGTTACTTGCGTTTTCGCATTGAAACTCAAGAACTGAAGATAGACAGTTCAAGGAAAAGTACCTGGCATAAAAAACATTCAGAGAGAGTATGTTTCACTATTATGGAAGCAAATAACTTTCAAAATGTCTGGTATTCTTCATTGAAAATAAATCTGAACAATTTTTATTTGAACTTCTTATGGACTTGGTTTGCAGCATTTGCTGCACAAGCCACTAGTATATATATATATATATATATATAAATTATACTTACCCTTTTCTTCATGAGTTTCTATGCTGAGGATTTTGAACATCTGGAACATGAGGTCATATGGGAGAAGTTCGGTACGCATGTCATCTTTGTAAGGGTCTCCATTTGCTGCTGAAGTCCGCAGTGCAAGTTCTAACAGGGACTCGAGTCGTGTAGGAACTATGTCGTCTATGTTCTTGCTCAGTTCTGCCTCACAAGAATCCATGAACTGAACTATAAAATCTCCTTGGTCCAAGAGGAAATAATGCTTCACTGACCTGAAATAACATTTTGTTGTAAATAATTTCCCAATGCCAGTAACGGGTAATTACTTATTTAAAATACTTTGTTTACCATAGAGATTATTCTGACTCTATGTTAATATGGTGATAAGGAAAAACAATAAATAAGTTGGGAGTAACCGAAATATTATAGAAAATGTGATTCATTAAGTACTTTGTCTACAATAAATATTATCCAAAACTGAACTCTTGTGCCATTCAGTGAAAAGTCGGTAGTTGACTGACTAGGGAATAACAAGAACTAGAGAAATCGAGTTGGATGACTTACTAAGATCACATTTTGAAATGCAGAGAATCATAGAAGCCAAATTCAACTGAACTAAACTCCATGACATTACAGCCTCACAAGGGTATCAAACCAAGCCGAGCACTCACCATCTAGTAATTAAATGCATAACTACCAGACAGGATAATGGTACAGCATGGTCAGTGCTCAGTCCCCATTGGAGTTAGTCACCTATCATGACTCTCCAATTTTTCTATCACAAGCAGGATGAACCATGCTTCAGATCCTATACTCTTGAAAAATTTCCTGAGTATAGCTGGAAATCGAAACAGAACTTCCTGTTTCACAGTCAGAGAAGCTAACCACTACATCAAAAGAGGAGGTCTGAGCTGACTAATGGGACTTCAAAAATACAATGAAAATCAATAAAACACCAAAATGACACGCAATTTGAGATTACATGAGGTCAAATTTAGATGTAATCTAAAGTGAACAGGTAACACACCTGCATATAAGTCACTGTTATGGGCAGTGTACTGATTAAACATATTACTTTTCAGTATGCACATGACTGATACACTGACCTAGCTGAGTTCTGTGAATGCGAAACCAAAGTCATATCCAGACTTGAAGTTTGTAAAGCAAGAAATGTTGAAATGAAGGCAAGTAAGAGCCTGGAGTTAATTCTAATTATACAGTACATTATTTAGTAATTTGCGGGCTCTTGCTCAAAATATTTTTATGAAATCAAATTAGCATTGACTTTATTATCTTTTGTTTCTTTTTATCTGGTAGATATAGATTTGACTAGCTGTTAGTTTAGACTGAACAGGAAAAGTGGCAACATTTTGCGAAAATAGTGATAGTCTGTCAGTCTCTATCTCTGAAAATAACAGCACTTGCTGGATCACTAGCAGACATTGATTCTCACTGTAACCTCGAAACTTCAGTATTCTTCAAAGGAACCCTCGGTCCCTACTCTAATTCCCTTACAATAGTGCACTTGAACACATTACAGCTCACATTGATGAGGTCTGTGAAATATTTTCATCCTTAAAATTCCATGTAATACTAGTATCTGAAACATGGCTTAAAAACACAATTTCCAGCTCTCTAGTTGACTTAAGTGGCTATTCCTTAGTGAGAAACTATCGCTTGGAAGAATATGGTGATGGAATAATTGCATATGTGAGAAATGATTTTAGAATTTCAAATCATTCATACTTCTCCCAACAAATATTCGGCTAGACGCAAACTGCTATATTTAGAAGTTAAAATAGGATTTAATCTATGTCTTTAAAAGACAATAATGATTATTATTCAATACTATGAAATTTAAGATCAATTTAGACTCCCCAGAATTTGTTATACAAAAAAATCCATTCTCCATCATTGCAGAGTGAATCAAGAGATGCTGGCCCTAAATAATTTAATCTAGTTATTGTGTTGAGAACAGTAGCTTCATAATTTATTTGAAAATCATTGTTCAATTTAACACTTGTCAGAAGAAATATGAAGGACATGTTATTCTAAATATTGGCCATTGTCGGTAGAAATAGTCAATATTTTTCTTTCAGCATCATACTCACATCACCAATGGCAGACTGCTTTTCATGGTTTAAATTTAATATAATGTAAAGATATTTATTAAAAAATGGGGAGGGCCACTAAACTTCTGTCACAACAAACAAACGTCATCTGCATATTCCAATCCCTCTAATTTCTCATTTAGTCTCATTATGTGCCTCTTTGTCGTCTGCTGCATATTCCTTCCATTATGTCATCCAGCACTAGAATAAACAGATCTGGCAACAGCAAGCAATCTTGTCTTACTCCACTCACGAAGGGAAAGACTCTGAGAGTTTACCTTGATGTGATATGTAGCAGACAGTTGTACAGTTACCCTTAAAAAGAATGAGACGATTCTTGGTTGTCGGAAGTTAAAGTTCTACAGCGCGGTTCACTCGATATCGACGTATAACGATAAGTACCATGACAAATAGAACAAGAATTGTTACAAGGACCACAACAAGGACAAGGATCAGAATAAGGATCACGAAGAAGACAGCCATTTAAGGCCACGATTTCACAACTTAGCTCGGGTAACAAAATATCATTGCTTCTCTGTACCGAATGGCAAATTCCTGCTATCGGATCTACATTCTGGACTGCTACTGTTACTGTCTTGTCTCGGTAGCTCATATAGTAGCGTGTCGGTTCCACCATATAACCGAAACGTTTCGTGTTCGATCCCAGGTAAAACTTTTTTTTATTGAGGTGTAATTAATTTGTTCAGAGTTCCTCGACTGTATAATTTGTCGAAAAATATGGAATAATTTATGCCCAATTTTTGGGTCTACAAGTGGGCTGAACCTCGTCAAAAAATAAATAAATCTTACTTGGAAGTTAAAAGTATTCTTCCTGAAACAAAAATCATAAAAAACAAAAAGAGACCTGTTAATTTAAAATCTTGTCCACATACCATCATACATTTCTCCAATCGAAATCCACTCAATTGGTAGCGAAGGCAAGACGTTTGACAGCTTGTGCTTCCCCCAATATTTCCATTTGCGCAGCCCTCCGGCTCCTAATACCGCGGTTCCTCAACCTGCTGATCACAGTCTGTGAAGAACCGGGAAAGTTAGATGCTGCTCTTATTTCGTTAGCAATCCAAAAGGGGTCAAGTCGAACTGTCACGAATAAGAGAGCATCCTCTTCCAATGAAGAAATCCGCGGAAGCCTAGGAATAGGGCGATTTTCGACCTCCCCTGAATCTTGGTAACGATGAACCCCCTCACGGCTGTACTTCCAGGAACACCGACCAAACGGCCAGCAGATCTAGCCCCATACCCATATCCAGTCTCAACTAGAGCTGTAACTCGCTGTCTCATGTCATGGTCATGTCGGTTCGCCATTACGATGAGAAATAAGGGATGACGATAATACTTTAGTGTAGACAATGACTATTTAACATGATATAGAATTATTGAAATAAGGGGCATCTTGCACAGTAAGAGTTAATAAATCAACCCTAAATTAAATATTTAAATAACAGGATATAACAGTAAGTCCAATTATTGTTGCGAAACTAATCAAATTAAATCTAATTACATTAAGTAAACAAATCCCAAGTTATGACACCACATTGCTACAGCTAAATTCTAGGTTATTAACATAAGCCTTAAATAGGTCTGTGCTTATGCGTTGGACGACAAAACCAAACATCGAAAGTTCGAATCTTGCCGAGGAATGTAACTTCTTGCTTTTTATAATGTAAATCAGACTTCTAACTACAATCATTCATATTTCTTACATTTTTTTAAATATTTATAGCCAACATTGAATTTGCAAAGAAAATACCTTAGAAATCTCATATGGAATTTGTGATCTGTAGTGACGGAACTTTTCCGTAAAAGTAAATTAAATTCACTCCTTGAAACTGGAAATCTTAGTCGTAGAGTCGTTTTCAGCATACAAGCTGAAGTAGCACAGCCATTGATAAAAGTTTTGTACACAGAATTAGACTGAATTCCTATTCGACAGAACCTATAATCAATGGCTTGTCTGAACATGATAAACAAATCCTAAGTGTTTCCAATGTCACTGAACAATTTCAAAATATTAATTTAAAAACTAAAAAAGGGTCGTAAATGCTGTATCTAGTGACTACTTACATTTATGTCTACAAAATGAATCTTGGAAAAACGTATATGATACTGGTACTACTGATATTAAGAGTAAATGTATTGTATTTTTCACTTAATTTCAGAATCACTTCAGTGGATGTTCTCCACTCAATGTGAAAAAATTCAAAAGTAAAAACATGTAGATAACGCAGGGACTTCAAAATCTCATATATTAAAAAAAAGAAGAATCATATGTAATGAGTTGCAATGTAATGATCCTCATGTTCTTAAATACTACAAGAAGTACAGTGTAATTTATCAAAAATTATGAAAGAGGGAAATAGAATACATTTGAATAGAAAAGTACAAAATTCAGATAATGCAATTAAAGCTATTAGGAATATTATTAAAGTTAAACTTATAGATATCCTAAGAAAGAAAATATTTTTCATTAAAACCAATGATTATAAAGTAGAGGATCCCAAATCTATTGCAAATTCTTTTAACGTCTTATAGTATATACATAGTACAGAAATATTATTGACAAATTAAACATTCAAGATTTTGCAAAAGATACTGCAATTTGTTACTTAACAGATGCATTTAATAATTAATCTGAGGACTTTGTAAAACTCTATTTCAACATTATTTAGCAATTTCAAAGTTATTTAGACAAAAAAAATCGTTGTGTAGACTAGGAATCGAACTCGCACTCTTCTACACGACACGCAAAAGTCTTAGCGTCTGAGCTATTGAAACGACACGAAAGCTTTCCTTTCTGTGCGGAGTGTCGATCTAGTCATGATGGTCCATTGTCGCTTTAACTACACGATTTATGTATATATTTACCTTTTATTTACGTAATACTATCATATTTTTTGCAGTTTTTGAATGAATTTCGGAACGATGCTAGTAACAAACCAAATAGCCTGAATTTAAGTAACTCAATATTCGTTATCTTGTGTATCAGTGCTCTGGTCTCTGATCATGCGCAGTGTCTTGCATCTGAGACTTAGGAATACTCAATCGTCTCATCCTTTTCTAGGGAAACTGTACATACTTTTTTTTTTTAGGTACTCCAATTTGTTTCATCTTTCTCCATATGGTTTTTCTATCTACAGAATCAAAGGTTTAAACGAAGTAAACAAATACAAAATATAAAGGACCAACAACTGAATATTTCAATCACTCTGAAAATACACCATTAAACATTGAAAAGTTACATATAAGAACATCAAATCCACCATTACAGATCTCATATTTTATCTCTGCTTCCGTGCAAAGTCACATTTGTGGTGGAGAGGTGAAGTGATAGGAGGAAAGTTATAATGCTTTTCAATATGCTGACACCCATGTTGTAAGATAAGCCACTTGAAATTTAACGGTCACTGACTGGCAGAGATATAATCCGAGATCTGTAACTCTGGAAATGAGGTATTAAATGCTGACTCCAAACTCAAATAGTTGGAAAAATGTCAAAACAATGCCCTAAGAATATTTAGTGGTGCAGTTAAAACCACGCCAATGTGGCAGTTTTAGTGGTAGTAGTAACTTCCTAAGTTGCTCAGAATTTCATTGAATCTGGTACCATATACTTGTCACTGAGACTTATTTTCTAGCTGTGAAAGAAGTCTTCACATTATTATATCTAAGGTCACTGAACAACAAAAACTGCTCTCTAATTGAAGTAGTAAATTATCCAAAAAGAAGTAGTCATTATCTGCTCAGTTTGGGGGTGATAACTCCCAAATTATTCTGCTTTCACAACAGGCCAGTATTAGATGAGACAGTCGGTGTCAGCAATTCTACTTGCATCAGGAATTACTGTAACATGAGCCCATCATGGACTCCTAGAAAATAATTATAACCAAGCACTTCAAGGATTATTCAGGTAAAGTGATGACTACCTAGGTGGTACGCTATAGAAGGTTCCTTTATTAAGAATATTTATGACATTCCATTCTCATAGAATATGAATTTATTTCACTGTATATTTTTTATGTTCCTCATAATTCATTGTCAGCACTACATGCGTTTATTTATGCAAGATAGATCTAGTTTTATTATGATATGTTCTTGATAGTGTTAAAAATGTCATCAGACTCCCCTCAGGACTCTCCTAGCAGTTTAGAAGCTTATAACGAATTCCAATTGGCAGATCAAAATACTGAGCTATATATGAAAATATTTTAATATTGCCTACATCTGGTGTGCTCAAAAGAAACAATCCTTACCTCTTCAGAGTTTGTATGACAAAATTCTGTGAAAAGGGTCTGAGTACATCTTGAACATGAGAATCTCTCGAGATTTTTGTGGATCTTATGTCCAAATATTGGGAAGCAAAATGGAAAACAACTGCATTGTTAAATTCTGAGCATTAGACACACACACAAACACAAATACATTTTGAACTGATATGGCTTTGACCATTTTAGCATCACCATTGCATTATGGAAACACTTGTGTGTATAGTCTTTCAGATTCTAGTCTATTACAGTGCATAAACTAAATGCCTCCGCAGGAAAAGTGGCAAGCAGAACACGGAGACTCTGGAGTTGTGTTGGTATCGTGCAAATAGACTCAATGACCTTGGCTGCATTGAATGGTGGAGGGTGGAAGGGAGCGAGAGATAGGGTTCCCAGACATCCCGTAAAATACTAGATCGTCCCATTTTTCACTAATGCATCCCGTTGTCCTGAGAAAAGTCTTCGGGACAGCATTCCATTCCGTATTTTTGAGTTCTGAACTGAGAAAAACCGGAAAAGTTACAATATCTATTCCATATTACAAATTACAAACATCGCATTTCATCATTGCAGGTGACCGTAGATGGGCTATTATGAAACAATATTATTGTGAGTTATTAATTTCTTAAGGCAAGTGATGGCAACACCAAATGTTTAGATGAAGTCTGGGTGGATCTTTTTAAAAGTACTGAAGGAGAACTTTCAAATTTGAAGAGGTTACTGGAGTCCATTATGTGTATCCCTGAAACAAATGTGTGTGTCGAAAGATCATTTTTTTGCATGAACACTCTATGGACTGATGAAGAAAATAAATTGTCTGTAAAAACAGTAAAATCAATGCTCGTTGTAAAATCATTCTTCAGTGAGGACTGTGTTGCTTTTCATAACACGATTCTTCAAAATAAACAATTGTTAAGTGAAATTAATTCTTTAGAGAAGTATTGGAAGGCCAAGGCGGATTGGTTTATAAGAATATGTTGTTGTTGTTGTTTTCGACCCCGACAGTATTAGAGCATTCGATGCCTAGGGGTTCATTTCACTTTCCTTCCTAATTTTCTGTTCCTAGTGCTGACCTGCTATGGCACTAAAATCGTCCTCCAGTGGCTTAAGGAGGGAAAGCTGGTGATCAACAAGATCTCCCAGTTAGGTCCAGTGGACCCGTCGACCAACAGCAGGTGTGGTCCTCCAGATATTCTGGGGGTTGTGTGTGAATGAAGTAGCCACCAAAACATTAAAATATGGTGTTCACTTAAATCAGCTACAACTTGCCATTTTCATTTATAAGAATATTGTCATGTGAGTATCTTAGCGTATTTTGTAGCTATTTCTGTAATAACTTAGTAAAAACAATCTGAAAGCAACTTACATAGGAAGCTTAAACTTAATGCAAATATGCTTCCTAACAATTCTATTTACTATTTGTTTACTTACCCTTAGTTAGTAAAGTGTTTGTGCAGTAAACTTTACTACATACATACTTTGAGTTTACTACACAAACACTTTGAAAGATTGGCATATTTGATGGGTTTGCATACTAAACATACTCAGTGATAACTGATAAGTGTCCCGTATTTTTTTCCGATATGTCTGGGAACCCAAGCAAGAGGGGAGATGTAATATTTCTAAGTTCAAACCAGGTGCTTCACAGTACCAACTTTACACTGAATACTGCCGCTTGCTTCACTGCAGAGCCAGTTAGTATATGCATTGTATAAGTTATAACTAGAGTCCGGACGTTTAGGCATTTATAACAGTTAAAATAGGCAAGCAAAAAAAGGCAATAAAAACTAAAAAAAAAAAGGCACAATAATCTTTGAAAAAGGCATTATAGATTTTAAAAAGCCATAATATATTTTACCAATAAATTTAAATTACATCAACATAACTCACATATTATTTACTTCGTAGGTGGCACTTGTTGATTTATAAAATACTTTTTTTCGTGATTGTCTTTTCACAAACCTTACATAACAAAACTGTTCCATTGGTTGAAAACACATGGGCACCAAATTCACTAACGTAAGCATGAAGTTTACTTCTCAATGGTCTACTTACTGAATTTAGGCATTCTAGCTTACTGATCTTATACCTTCTATCACCTGACAATAACTGACTGTTCCTCACTCAAATTTCTTTCTTTCCTACAATAATAAACATGTGTAGCACAAAATTGTAAAAGTAAGATTTGAAAATATGAAAGCAAACAATTGAAAATGCTACGTGACAACTTCTATGAGAACGAACTTAATATTTGAAATTATAAAGCTGATTGTTTGTATTCTGAAGACGTAACAATCAGTGGCGTGTGGTGACATTTATTGGTACCTCAGCAAAAAAAAAAAAAACATAAATTTGTTTGACATAATAGTGGGTAAGTGCAATCTTAATCATTTAAATTTATTTATATATATATATTTAAAATACTTAATGTTATGGGATAACCGTATCAATCAATTCAATCAAACTCCTGTATCTCCTCATGAGGAGCATAGGGCATTCACAAAGTGCCTCCATCGGACCCTATTTGTAGCCAACTTCTTCACTTCGCTCCATGTTTTCCCCTCCCTAGCAATTTCCTCCAAAACTGTTCTCTTCCATGTATTTTTTGGCCTTCCTCTTGTTCTACTACCCTGGGGGTTGCAATCCAAAGCCATTCTTTTTACTGCTCCATCTTCTTTCCTGATTGTGTGCCCTATCCAATTCCACTTTCGTCTTTTGATTTCTATTGTGATTTCTTTCTGATTTGTTATCTTCCATAGTTCTGAGTTTGTGATTATATCTGGCCATCTATTTTTTAAGATTCTTCGTAAACATCTATTAACAAATGTTTGCAGTTTATTTTGCATAATTTTACTTGTTTCCCATGTCTCACAGCCATATAATAAGACTGATTTAACGTTACTGTTAAAGATTTTAATTTTTGTAGATCTAGATATAATATAAGATTTCCATATTGGGTACAACTGGACAAATGCACTATTTGCATTTTTTATTCGGTTTTTTACATCCTCAAAGGCTCCACCATCCTTGTCAAATACATTACCCAAATATTTACATTCTTGAACAGCATCAATGGTATTATTATTTATTATAACTTTATCTGTCTTTTTACTATTTAATCTCATTTCTTTAGTTTTCTTTGCGTTTATTTTCATATGAGCCCCTTTTATTACTTCTAATAAAGTATTGACTTTATTCTGCATGTCACCAAAACTATGGGAGAGCAAACAGATATCATCAGCGAAATCCAGATCTTCCAAGGTATCGTTTAATCCCCATCTTATACCTCTTCTAGCATTGTCAACAGACCTTTCCATAATATCATTCATAATAATCAGAAATATGATCGGAAAAAGAATACAACCCTGTTTCACTCCGCATGTAGTTGTTATATTTTCTGACAGCATACCTTTGTGTATGACATTACAAGTATAGTTTTCATACATAAGTTTAATTAGTCTACAAATTTTTTCTGGTATACCAAATTTTTTATTGTTCTCCATATATAATCTCTATTAAGCGAGTCAAATGCTTTTTCAAAATCGATAAATAGTAAATATAAGGTACTTTTCCATTCGTTGCATTGTTCACAGATTATTCTTAAGGTACTGGATAACCGTATACCAGGAATGAAAGTGCTGTTTTGTTACTTAATGGTGAACTCCATTCTCCTGTCCTGCACAGCAAAGAAACCTACAGTCCTTTCGAAGAATGTGTCCTTTTGTCTGATTCCTTCAAGAAGATCTGCTTCAATTGATAGTACCGCCTGTTTCTTGAATATGTTTTAATTTGTTTTAATGCTGAGAAAGACCTCTCGACTGAAGCTGTAGATACTGGTATTGTACATATTAGTGAAATTAACTTTGAAAGCTTTGGAAAACATGTCGAAATGGATTTGTCCGACATTATTTGTAATAACTCAAATGAGTTTTTTTCTTTAAAATCATCAGCAGCATAGAACACAGTTAGTTCATTTCGCAACCTGACTTCATCAAAATGGTTACCATAGGCACTAAGTAAGTTAGAGAATTCAATCTGTCGGAACTGCTTTTGGTAAATGTCATATTTTCCATTTTCACTTGAAATTAGTCCTAAAAGGCCTAAGCTACCATAGTCTTGGAATCGACTTTCTAGATGGCTGTCAATATTGTCAAATATTTCATAATATATTTGTTTGTAATTCACATTTCTTTTGCATGGTTCTCCGACTTCATCTGCTGTTTCTTCAAAAATAGTTTCAAATTCATTTCTCATGGCTGATATGTTTCTGCGAGTTTCTTCTACATTCTTCCTACAGAAGGTAATGTCAAAAGATTTACTTTGAAGAATGCTATATAGGACATTAGTAAATGAAAATATTTTGTCAAAAGTTCTCAGCAGAAAACAGAAAGTGAAGTCTCTCAAATTTAGAAGGTAATCCTTTACAGGTGCCAAAATATCTTTCTGAATTTCACTAGAATTGTCTAGCATTGCATCAAATGCCTTATACAGTCATTTCTATGAACATAGACTGTATTTACCAATATGTTTGTATAATTCCATCGAGTTGGTGCAACACTAGGTAGTCTCCTTTGTAGAAATGCATCTAGGAACTTGGTTCTCTTGGGTGACCAGGAGAAGAAGGCAGCAATGCCACTCAGAGTACTAAAAAAAATTTTGCATTCTTTTATGTTATTGACTGTGTTTGATAGTACCAAATTTAGACAGTGTGCATAACAATGTACAAATAACGCCTGTGAATGTGTCTGTTTAATAAGTGCTTGTACCCCATTTATACGACCCGTCATTGAGGCCGCTCCATCATAAGACTGTGCGATTAGTTTATCATTGCTGTCAAATTCAGTCAAGTATTGTCTTATTAGCTCAGCAATCTCTGGAGCTGTGCGATTTTCACTTACATCTTGAAAGCCAATAAACCTTTCTTTTGTTTGGCCATTATGTATGTACTGGAGTACAATGGAAAATTGTGCAGTATTAGAGAGACATCTGTTGTTTTGTCAACAAAAATTGCAACATAGTTGGCTAATTTTATTTCTAATTTTATTTCTTCTAATAAAGATTTGGCTACTGCTTCTATTAGATCATTTTGTATTCTATTAGACACGCCTTTGAATACTGTAGAGGTTTCTAAGTGTGCTTTCAAGAGGGGAGTATATTTCAGAAGTTCAACATAGTTACCCCTATTAATGGAAGTACTGGATTCATCATGGCCTCTGAATGCAAGTTCTTGCTTGCTTAAAAACATACAGCATGAATAAATCTCTTACGGAGTTCCCTGTTTTGCTCAACTTTCTTATTGTGAAAAGTTATTTCATTTTTAAGTTGGTCACTTAGTTGCATGTCCACCCGAACTCTTCCAAAAGAGGCAATTAAATAGGATCCTTTAATATGCCCAACAGATTGCTCATGAGAAACTGCTGCTTTTGTTAATATAACCTGATTTTGATCAGATCTTGGCCAAATAACAGATAATTCCAACAAAATAAAGAGTTATATTTTCTACTTCCAGTTAGCCATAAATATTTTTCATAAGAAGAAACTGTAAAATGTCTGGTACAAGTTTTAGATTTATGTACCAAATCTGGCAACTCAGGGGTTGGCCTACCTTCCTGTATAATGCTCTTCTTTTCTTGGAAAGACCTAGATGAAAATGGTCGCTCATGTAGCTTCTCAATTATGCACTCCGACATACTCATTTTTCATGAAGACATATATAGGCTGACTGGCCGAGATAATATATGTTATTAAATAATAAATTACAAATGTTCTTAATAAAATTAATATTTAAATGACAATGCCACAAAACGAATTGCATTAGCTACTTCACGACATGTGTAAATTCTATGTGTAAACACAAATTCAAATTGTAGTTGGCCGCGCTTACCAAGTTATCAAATTGAATGCAATAAAAGTCAGTCCAGAAATAACTACATTATAAAACATATTAAATAAATTAACTATGTAGGCCTACTGTTTATTAACAAGTTACAGTCCACACCTGTGGAGTAACGGTTAACAAGTCTGGTCGTGAAACCAGATGGCCCGGGTTCGATTCCCGGTCGGGACAAGTTACCCGGTTGAGGTTTCTTCCGGGATTTTCCCTCAACCCAATATGAGCCAATGCTAGGTAACTTTCGGTGTTGGACCCCGGACTCATTTCACAGCACTATCACCTTCATCTCATTCAGATGCTAAATAACCTAAGCTGTTGATAAAGCGTTGTAAAATAACCTACTAAAATAAAAATAAACAAGTTACATTCCAGCCAAAAGGAAACTTCCAACTTGATACGAGTAAAATATGTTCAATAATACACTCAGGGACAAAAAAAACCGGACACTTCTATATTTGCTTGTATTTTGTTGCCAATTATTTCAAAATGAAACAAAACCCATTTAAACAAAATAATGTTCCATTTAGCACCTTATACGACAACATTTGAAAAAAATAAAAATCTCTGATGAGAAAATTTACAAAAAATTACAAAGGGCGTATAACTATGGCATCGTTTGGTCTAACTGTTTTTTTTTCATTTTATGGTGCCTTAAACATTAAAAACTCTTTTTAGTAACGGGCATTACCCCCTCTGGCTTGAATAACTGCATCCATACGTCTTGGCATGCTCTCAATTTGGTTAGCAATGTCTTCTTGAGGAATAAGTTCCCATTCTTCGCCAAGTGCTCGCCTCAACACTTGTAACGATTCTGGTCTCGGTGTCTATTCTTAACACGCCGTCCCAGCATGTCCCACACGTGTTCAATTCGGTTCATGTCTGGACTCCTTGCTGGCCATGGAAGAACATGGATTCCCACTTCTTGGAAATAATCTCCGACCGCATGGGCAATATGCGGCCGTGCATTATCATGCATTAAAACAAAATTATCGCCTACAAATTGGCCAAATGGCACAACATGATCAGCCAAACATTCATTTATATACCTATCAGCTGTTAGTCTTCCATTTTCAACAAAAACCAACTCTGTACGAGCATCCGTACACACTCCTGCTGAAATCATCACTCCACCACCTCCATACGTCACATTTTCGGAAATGCAACACTGTGAAAATCGTTCTCCCCTCCTTCTCCAAACTCTTTCACGTCCATCAGGTGAGCACAGATTGAAACGGGACTCATCGGTGAACAGAACACAGCTCCACTGTCCATTACTCCAATCCCTGTGATCATTTGCAAAACGCAGTCGTTCAACTCGATGCATCCTGAGAAGTCTGGGATCAGTTGCAGGTCTACTTGATATCAGTCCACTTGCTTTCAACCTCCTTCTAACTGTTTTGGCCGAAATTGGGCGTCCATGCATGTTAACAAATTGTTGGGCTACACTAGTAGCTGGCAGGTTGCGCTCCCTAAGAACTCTCAACACCATATACCTGTCTTCATTTGGATTTGTAGCTCTTGGACGACCCGAACCTGGTCTTCTGGGATATTCTAGGGTCTCTCTATACCGTTTATGGCATCATGGGTTGTGCTTCTAGCCATATTCATAACATTTGCAATGTAATGTACACTGCATCCATCATCGTAAAGGGCTACAGCTCGAGCCACATCTTCAGGTCGCATCTTGTTTTAAGACAAATGTTACAACCCCACTTAAACTCAGAAAATGTAAAAATAAAGAAATAACGAATGATAATGATAATGAAGCACAAAATGGTTGAGACAAAATTGTTATAGCTGAGACTCCGAAAGCAAAATTGGAATATTTGGTTGTAATGGCTTGTTTATAAAACAAAAAACAATCAACAATGTATACACGTCTCCATAACAACAGATGGCTACCATAATATTGTATGAGAAGATAATATTTTGCAAAATACCAGCAAATATTAAAGTGTCCGGTTTTTTTTGTTCCTGAGTGTATTATCATCGGTATTTTTAAAACTTTGCAGCTACACTATTGGCTATCCTGACCTGATCAATTCACCATTTATACCTCTATGGCTCCACGCACTAAGAACAGTGAGCTCTCATTGGCTAAGAATTGTGAAGTTATCAAACGCCAGCTTGCAGGGTTTCTTACATTATACACGACTAACGCCCTCTCACTCTCTTCCCACAAAGCTCAGCCGAAATAAAGAGAGCGCATGCGCTAACTCAGCAGATTGAGTATTGCTGGGTCTGGTGAGCTCTCATCTGACAGCACATCATAGTGGATTCACGCGTGAGAAATTCAAACTAGATTTATGCAACAATGAATATAGTATAGTAAAACAAAGGTGTATAGAAATTACTTACCCCCAGCAGTGCTGGGGTTGATGGGGTTGATTGCACGCCACTGGTAACAATATATTTGTAACTGTGGATTGTCAATCATTATTCACATTACACCAATAATATTAAAGCACGATTATTAGCAGATTAAGCACTGAAATAAATTACTTTTGTGCGAGATCATGCGTATTTGCTTGCTTTCCGCACAAAACCAATACGCGGTAAGTGTGAAATACCACATTCAGTATTCCCAACCGAACACACATAACAATTTCCCTCTTCTTACTGCTTAAGCGCCATATTCATTTTACTGCTTTAGGCTTTTAACATATTATTTTTAGAGACGTTTAAGGGGAGAGGATGGTATTTTTTAAAACTTTTTTCCTATTTGGTGTAAAATATTAATTTTTTGTATGTAGAGAGCTCATAGCTGTGGCAACTTAACCAAATAAAAATATTTTGAAAAAAAATTATTTGGGGGTCCAAATTTGAAAAAATATACCCAATGCAGGATTGTACTAAAACCGATATATCTAAACCATTTTTAAAGATAATTTCAAACAGTTTTTTGCAATGTATTTGCAAAAGCATGTTCTACAAACTATCTAACAGAATTTTGATATTAGTCCCTACGTTTGCAAAATAAACAATTAAAATTTAATAACAATTTTCTGATTTCCTTTCTTGCAAACAAACGGACGTATTTTTTAAATGAAATCAATTAACAAAATTCTGTTATAGGGAAAAGTTTCCTAATAGTCTAAAGAATGTGTGTTCTAAATTTCATGCATGTATATTTAATAGTTCAGAAATTATTTCCATTTTTGTCTGGAATGTAGCAAAAAAAAAATGAAGTTACTGGAAACCGATAAAAGTGGGCGTGTGATTTAAAAATCCACAGCGCAGGAAGTTTAAAAATGACGTCTCAACATCCGATAAGGGCACAAATACCCACAAAATGTTATGCAATGCATTCCACATATATCAAAGGGTATTTTAAAGAAGAAAAAAATTTTTTTTGAAAATTTAATTTACCGGAAACAACAATAAAAGTGGGCGAATGATTTAAAAATCCATAACGCGGGAAGTTTAAAAATGGCGACTCAACATCTGATAAGGGCATAAATACCCACAAAATGTTATGCTATGCATTCCACACATATCACAGAGTATTTTAAGGATTTTCTTAAATTTATTCATTTTTCACCAAAAAATACCATCCTCTCCCCTTAACATAGTAATAATTATAAATTGGAAATTTACCACTGCAATTTCACCTAATTTGCACTGTTAATTATTGTTTTTAAATATTTGCAAAAATTAAGTAAACTCTACAACACCACAAAAGTTACTGCATTTGTAATGCAAGTAACATTAAGGAAGCCATGAAAAAATCAACAAGATTCCAGATGCCGATGTTATTACTGCAATATGTTATATAAATAATATTGTTAAAATATTAAAATGAAAAATAAATCATTACATAACCTTACCGTTTGTTTTAAGTTCGCATTTATAGACTGGGGGAAAAAAAAGACAGACGTATATCACGGCCTGCTGGAGTATAGTAAACACAGAAAACATTTTATAGGAAAAATGTTGAAGATAGATATATTTGTTTTCCAAAGTTGCCGTCATTGAACAGAAACCAAGATGGAGATTTCATTGCAACTAATTAGAAATTCCTCTTTCAGGTATGTAATAAACGATCTTCGCACAAAATAATGTACGATACACGAGCGGTATGTTTGTTTTCATGTTCTCGGAAATTAAAAAAGCTCAACTACATTTCGCTTTTTCAATTTTTTCCTCGAACATGAAAACATCAACATACCACTCTTGTAACCCATATTACAATTATTTACTATTGTTAGTAAAGTTAGTCATTGTTTCAAATATTTAAATTTCATTCACATTACATTACAATTAATTAGAAAATTGCAAATAAACAAGAAATATTGCTTTAAAATGACAGAAAAGGCATTTACTAGTAAGAAACATCTTAAAAAGGCAAAATAAAAATTGGCTCTAACATTGTAATTTACTCTGAATCACATTTATATCCATGCAAATAATGATTTACTTCCACCCAGTAAAAAAGGTATTTTGCCAAACATCCAGGCTCTAGCTACAACTATGACCACTGACCATGTGTTTTACATTATGAAAAATAGTAATTACTTCAGCTTTTGTTACTATTTCTTCATTTGTGTTTTTGGTAACAAAAAAAATCATAATGACGTGTTCTTTCATTGCATATGTATTTATTCAATTTCTTGTAAACTTTTAAGATGTACTGACTTTCATGCTCACGAAAAATTTAATACAACAAAATACATTTTGCTGTATGATCCCTGAAAATCCATATTCGAAATGATTTTCTTTCTCTCTGTCATTACTGAAACAAGTTTAGGAGTCGATGTACAATCTTAGACACAAAAAATGACAGTTCTCCTTGTCTTTGGGCAGCGCCTGGTTCACACGACTAGGGAAAAGTTGTTCATTTTACATCTAATTTACTCCTTGAATATATCTATAACGTTTTTTTTTTGTCTAAGACTGTACATATGGCTTATATTCACTGTTACTAAAATGTCCAATTTTGAAAGTTCATGAATGTGCAGTTATTATTTTGTTTCAAAAAGAAACTTGTTAATGCAGCTAGTACAGCATTTCTTTCTGAATACATATCATCCCAATTAATGTACTGTATAATAGTACAAGACCATTATATCAACTTCGTTTCTACTTTGCTGTTATAGAGCTCAAAATTGTCTGACCAGCCAACATAAGTTCAATCTTACAAACACAGTCATTCTTGTTGGGTACCATCCACGTTATTGACTTATTTTTTGTCTTCAACAATTCCATTGTACACGAGCCTTTGTTATGTTTGATGCTATTTTGTTTAATGTTACTTGATTGCGCTGTCCAAGTTTTGCAAATTAAAATACCGATTTTTGTTTTCAGTTTCCTTTAAGAAAGATACAAACAAATGTTAGTGTGTTGTGTTAATCCCCTGATTAAATTCTGGACGTGAGGAGTTCTAAATTATATTTAATATTTTTCATTACTGCTGTGAGCTATATGACACGACCTTAGTACTTACAAGATGTGATCTCAATTATTATATTATTCATAAGTAATTTTTTACATGACTTTCACAATGTACTTTGTTTATTAATCTACATTTGAATTTACCCAACGTCTCCACATGACTGAAATATATCAACAACATGCAAGTGAATTAGACATCAATCTACCTGAGTCATAATTCTTACAAATCTCCAATTGGCTAAATTATGGCAGGTGTCTATGTCAAAGATGTTGCCTAACAATAGGTTTGACTTGAAAAACCATTATGTGCTTATAAAGACAACGAAATCGTACCTCTTTAAACCTTGTAAAACATACAATGCTATTCTTTAAAGATTCTTTATTTATTTAGAGACGATTTGTACTTTTAAGTAGATGTTGGGGACATATGACCAAGAATAACAACCTGAACAATGATATCTTTATCCTGGACTCAGAACAAAATATTCCATTCCAGGACAATTCGGCCATTTCAGGATGGGTGGCAACCATATGTGTCATCTTGAAGAATACATAGGCCTACATAAAACAAATGCAAGTGAACTGTAACGAAAATATTCGTAATTTCCCAATGAAGAACATGCTGGAATACCTAAATCTAGATAACATTGCATTAAGTAATCTAGTTATTTCGAAAGAAACCTCTGCTCAGACAGACAATCTGCTGTTTCAATTCCAAGCAGAAGCAAAGATTTTTCTTCTTTATTTTAACAATCAGGACAGCTCTGAGGTCTCACTAAAACTGGATATTAGAGTTTTTCTTTGACAGTTACAGAGTCTACAAACAACTCACTTCCTCTTTGTGTTGAGAATATAAAATTAGAAGGTATCAACAGTTTTGAAGGAAAGAAGCTTAAGAGAAAGCAATGATGACTAACTAGGAAGAGGTTTAGAGTGGAAATAATATAAATCTATATCATTGTCTTGAGATAAAAAGGGGAAAAAGGAAGAGAGAGAATGTAGGCAACCACAATAAAAACTGACAGCATGCTTCAGATACAAAATGATAAAGAAGAAAGCACTACAAAATAAATCTTATGAAAATCTATTGTATAAATAAAACACAAGAGAAGGAGATGGAGGAACAATATGTAAGTAGAAGACACTACATAATTTCTATTATTATTTCATAAAAACTCCGAAATTAAAATTTTTATATATCACTTGAAGAAAAAATATCAATCTCTCATTTCACACTCAATTACTAATATTACATACCGCAATCGACCCATGAGGTCATTCTCCTGCATCAGCAGTTCTAACAGAGTTTTACTTGCAAAGTGATAGGCCTTCTCAATTGCTTCTACATATCGACGTTCTTTGATTGTGTAAACAATTTCCTCGGCTTGTGGGAACTTCACATTCTTGCCTGCAAAGAGAATCATGACAGAGTATAAAGTCAGTCCATGGTGTCGGCCAGCTTCTTTTTTCAGGCACACCACATAGAGGTGCTTTTACTATGACTACCAAAGTGTTCTCAGGATGTTGGATTTCAGAGAACAAATTATTTTAAAACAATTTTGGGGATTATAGAAGAGATTATACTTCCTGAAGCAACTCGTAACATACAAAACCACTGGAAGAAGAGAAAAAGTGCCTTTAAAATCTGAATAATCAAAACTATTGGATGTCAATGAGAAAAGAGGACAAGGAAAATAGAAGAGAAGGATACTAAAATACTCTCTGTGCCTTAGCAATACAGTAGAACCCGCTAACAGAATAGGAAGAAAAACAATAGTATTTGACCTGAAACACAATCAATATAATGCTACAATATTTAGAAACTCAAGATGTTCAATACACAGTACAATTTACTTCATCACTAATGAATGAAATAAAACTCGTAACTGAACAAAGTGGTGAACAGTGTAGAGTATGGAGGGAATAAGGTGTGGTTTCCCTGCTTGCATTCCTGTCCCCAGCATAATTCGAAATTTCGATAATCCGAACAGGTCCTGGTCCCAATTAGGTCAGACTAACAGTGTTATACTGTAGTAGGTTAGGTTAGGTCATGGTGGCTACGGGTAGGTTAGGACGACCCTTTCCCTGGATCTGTTCATGATAGCACAACATTCAATAGGTTCCATATTAGAGCTACATTTGAAGCTAACGAATTTGATGGCATATTTCTTGGTATCAGTGCTTATCCTTGTCGTTCATACCTCATGACTCCAATAATATCCTAAATCCTAATACTGAAGATATTATAATGATGCTCATAAAGAACATACATTTGGAGTCTGAAAAGGAGATTTCCCTGTATATATGTATGGGTCTAAGAATTAAATTGAATAATAATAATAAAAAATGTATAAAATGTAAATTAGGCTGTCACATCATCTAGTGGATATTAGTGAAACTTGATCAACCAATCAATAAGTTAGATGCTGTTATGTTCAAGAAACACGACAAAGATTTAACAAATCCACAATTTTAAAAAATAAACAGTCAACGAATGGATATCTTGGTGTTCGAGAAACCGGGCATGGGTCTCATAAAAAAATTGAACTGTATGAAGTCGATAACTGTGTAGTGCACAGGACATTTCTAGAATTCTATTAAATAAAAAAAGAAATCCAAAATATAATAAACTTTGAAGCGCTGTGAAAGAGAAAAATTACTTTCCAGGGAAAAGGTACACTTTTTTTTTATTTTCAAGACAATGCTTTCGATTTAAGAAGTACAAAAATAAGAGCCACATTGTTTCTGGTGAGGTAGCATTTTTGAGAGCAATGAAAGAAGACCTAAGAAGCATATAATATATATAGATGAAATATAGATTCACACGCACTACATGGTAAAGAAACATGTTATGACATTGCAATCAGGTATTTGTACATGAATCTCCAAGGATGCTTCTGGTATGTGTGGCAAATGTCACTGCAGGATTTCTGTCACCTAAAAGTTCTGAAAAAAAGAAATTATTACCCAGCATGGAATTAAAAACAGGCAAACACTGTATTATTTTGGAACTGTTTTGACAAGTCATGTCTATTTTTTGGCCAACCAGAGTCGAAAGAAAAATGTGCTTGTTGGTGACCGATGCAGCTCTGTATATGGTCAAAGCCATATACTTAAAAACTCTTGTTCCAGAATGATATGCTTTACATATCTCGAACATGGACTACATAGGGTAGCTGAGAAGGGAAAAGCCTCCTTCAATAATGTAGATAATTGCATATCAAATTGAAAAAATATATTCTTAAAGGTTCCTTCAAGATTGTTAAAATTAAAAAAAATGGCACCCAAAGTCCCATTTCCTCCACAACCTCTCATAACACTGGACACAGCAGTATATTATAGTGTATCTTAGAATAAAGTTTTATAGGTAATTAATGTTTTAGAAGACAGTGCATGTTCTTCAACCAGGACTGTAAAATCTCTAGCATCAAAAATGTTGTCTCAATCATTCATACTTTTCTGCCCAAGGGCAGGTCCTTCGCTGCAAACCCAGCATTCTCCAATCTTTCCTCTTTCCACCTTCCTCTTAATTTCTGCATATGATCTGTATATCTTAATGCCATCTGTTTGGTTGAAGAAAGAATAATGCTGAAACTGATCAGGAAGAGAAAAAAAATTGTCTGGGTCACTGGCTGAGAAGAAAAGATGTCTGATGATTTACAATTCACACAGAAGAATTTCGCAGGTTTCTCTAAAGACAATTAAATGTTTAGAAACATAAAATCTAGAGATGTCTGAAGCCCTAAAGAGTCAATAAAATGACGCACAAACAATTAATCAGACACCAGCTACAGTTGTTAGAGAACATGTGAAACAGAAATTAATTGGTTAAAATAACGGGTATTCAACATTATGTGAAATCAGAAGTGTGCTATGAAGGACTAGAACAGAACTAACTGCCATTGGCATGTCTCGCCCACATAATAATGATATACGGTATCTTATTTCTGTTTTGCTCCTACCACTTCATGTGATGTGGAGGAAAGTTTTTCTCGATATAAGAATTTGTTTACATGCCATTAGGAAGTAGGATTCACATTTGAAACACTAAGGATGTATGTTGTTGTGCATTGTAATTCTGACTACATATTCCTTGAAGGAAAAAAATGAAGAAAAACTGCAAATGAATTCAGTTTATATAAAACATGAAGTGTAAATCATATATTTAGTGAATATAAAAAGTACATAACATCTGGTTTGCATTTAAAAGTATTGAATATTCAATCTATCTTGAATAAGAAGCCAGCATTTATGTACTCGTATATTTTGAAAATTATAAATATTTATTCATTTCATTTTAGAGAAGTGTGCATATGTTATGCAGACCCAGTTATTCTTTAAAACCAGTTGCTTAGCTGTAGTGATCCACAGTGCCATTCCCTTACTCCGTATTGTTATTTGTGTTAAAGCGGCTTATGTACACATTACCTGCATCACTATAGCTGTTCCAAATCAGTGTTTATGTTTATGTTTATTGTACAACTAACTATTACTCCACTGGGGCCAGTGGAGTCCTGCAGGCCCAGAGCCCCATTTGCACTGCTGATGTAGGAACATGTCGCTCTCGAGGTACAGTCAGCTAAAGAGAAGAACTGAAGCACTGAACATCTTGCACGTGCTTTCATAAGCACTACCTTCATGAAAAATTGTCTAAATATTATGATTTCGTAACAGTAGTGCTGATTTTAATAATGATAATACCGATGCAGCTGTTTCTGACGTATATGCTGCAGATTCTGTTTGTGATACTGACGACAAAAACAATGCTGGTGGTGTTGATGATAATTGGGCTATCTGGGGTGATGACAATTTTGACTAAATTAAATTTACTTTTTTGTTGGTCCCCAAGCTATGAACCACCCTGAAACAGTAATATCAAACGTTTCAAAGAGGTTCGAATGAATGAACGAACGAACGAACAAACAAACAAACAAACAAACAAACGAACGAACGAACGAACAAACAAACAAACAAACAAACAAACAAACAAACAAACAAACAAATAAATAAATAAATAAATAAATAAATACAGGATTCTTAATCTGTGGACTGATTAAATTGCAACATACCTTTTACTATACGACAAATGGGTCTGAAACTCTGACTCAAATAGCTTAGTGGTAGTGTCGCTCCTGTCCTTCACAAACCTATCCCAAACCACTTATACCCCACCCTTACTCAACTCATTACAGAGGTCTGAAGTTCCCGCAAAGGAAAAAGACAAGGACTACGATAATGATGACGATATGGACAACAGAAAGCAACACGACAAGGATTACAATAACGACGATATGGTTCACGACTAGGAATGCGAAAGAACCATGATAAGGACCAAAACCACGATAAAGTAAGTACCATGACAAATACAACAAGAATTGTTACAAGGACCACAACAAGGACAAGGACCAGAAGAAGGATCACGAAGAAGACAGCCACTTAAGGCCACGATTTCACAACATAGCTCGGGTCACAAAATGCCATTCCTTCTCTGTACCAAATGGCAAATGCCTGCTGTGGGATCTAAATTCTGGACTGCTGCTAATATCACTGTCTTGTCTCGGTAGCTCATACAAGTACAGCAGCGTGTCGGTTCCACTTTATAACCAAAACATATCCTGTTTTTTAACACCTTACAGTATATACTATATATAAATATTATTGACAACTTAAGCATTCAAGATTTTGCAAAAGATACTGCAATTCGTTATTTAACAGATGCATTTAATAATTAGTATTAATATATATAATTAGTCAATAACTGCAACAGTGCTTTTTCATTCAATCATAACATGAATAAAATTGAATGCACATTCAATTAAACACTATTGCAAACACGTAGATAAAATAGTTAAAATCAACTTAAGGGGTGAAAAAGAAATAGTCCAAAGCCACACTTTTAACAAAAATTGTTTTGTGCGAATGCATTTCTTACACATATGGGAAAGCTACTAATAAAATATTGTAATAATTACTCAACAAATGGGATAGGTCTAAGGACTCTAAACCTTTGGAAAAGTTTGTCTGTGTGGCTTAGGAATATTTTTAAATTTTATTCTAATTGTTAGTTTTTAATATTATATATATATATATATATATATATATATATATATATATATATATAAATGGTGTAAATTCATTCATTAGATTAACGTTTATAATATTATAATTTGTAATTCTGTATTGTTTGCGATAATTAACACTTAATCTCAGGACTTTGTATAACTCTATTTCAACGTTATTTAGACAAAAAAATCGTTGTGTAGACTAAGAATCGAACTCGCATTCTTCTGGACAACACCCAGAAGTCTTAGCATCTGACCTATTGAAACAACACGAAAGCTTTCCTTCCTGTGCAGAGTGTCGATCTAGTCATGAAGGTCCAATGTCGATTTAACTACACAATTTATGTACATATTTGTCTATTATTTACGTCATATTACCATATTTCTTGCAGTTTTTGAAGTGAATTTTGGAACGATGCTAGTAGCAAACCAAACACCTGAATTTAAGTAACTCAATATTCGTTATCTTGTGTATCAGTGCTCTGGTCTCCGATCATGCACAGTGTCATACATCTGAGACTTAGGAACATTCAATCGTCTCATTCTTTTCTAGGGAAAACTGTACATACTGTATATTAAGGTTTTTTTAAAATATAATTTTCAAAATACACTATTTTGCAAAAAATACTGTACAATACATATTTGTGAAATGCATTACTAAATCTCGGAAAATGAAAAACTTGCTCTGCTCGTTTTTCAAACTTTTCCTCGATTGTAAAAATCACTTCCCAACCGTATTATAACAATATACTATTACTTCTGAAAGACAATATTTTTGCAGTAATATTATTATCTATGTCATATTTTGCGATCACTTCACATGGTTTTTCAGGGGAAATACAAATTCATAGAACAAGGATGACTGAAATGTTACTTTCTGGTATTATGTACTTGTTTTCTATAATTTCTCATAGAGAGCAGTTTTACTTTAAAGCTGAGGTGAGATTTTATTTTGAAGTCGATTATGTCTTCCATATTTACCAGTGTTATGTTAAATTTACTCGTAGCACTTGAGCTTTTGATGAGATTGATATATTGCTGATGACACAGAGATGTGCCTTTTTCGCAATTATTATTGAACAGCATTTTTGACAGTGGCGTATACTGACGCAAGTTGGGCGACCTTTTTGCACAAAATGTGTTGACATAGAGTTCATATAAGTGAGAAAACTGGTATCGGTATGCCAAAAAATTCGACATGTATGGTATTCTTTTCGAAATTACATATTCAATTACTAATGAGAGTTTGCATTATGCACTGTCACCAATGTCAGTTTACGAAAAATCACTAAGGAACAGAGCTAAAATAATCTATTTTAGGAAATATTTAAACACATCCATTAGTGTGATCCAGAAAAAAATGAAAGTTCGAAATGATCATCTTCACAAGGCTAATTTTATTCATTTGTATCTAAAAAAAGAAAGAATTTTTTTTTTTTTGCAAAAATATAATATTTAGAGGTCAACCCAGGCAGCAGAATTTACAATTTATACGATTTTAGTAACTATTATTAAGAAAGGATATCATATCCAATTATTTTTCTTCATGAATCTGCTGTAATTGATTCTGGATCTAAAATACATATAGAAAAATTTAAATGGTAAAACAGGTTTATCCAAACATAATTCCCATAGCTAATGCCCATAATTACAATACCCATTCAACTGGAACAGGAAACTTCTTTTGATGATTTGCTATCAGTTGCAGTAGGACTGTTTCTGCTCTTCGTCTTTAATCGAATAATATAATACTGTGAAATTAAATTAATCCCACGTTCAGCAGCTCCATTCATAACTTTATTCGAAGAAACTTCTGATTCTTTAAATATGGTATCATTAAAGTTTCGGCCATTAGTCTATTATCAAAGAAGGCTAGAGGCACTACAGTAGGTGTTCGGAAAGGAACCAAGAGTGCCTGCAAAGAGTTGATTTAGCTGTAAGTGACAATGATTGGCTTGGATAAATGCTCAGATTATTCATATGGATTATATGGAACTCAGATACGCAAAGGTGCTTCATTGCATTGTTTTACATATACCAGACTAACAAATAGAGCCAAATCCGTTATTTTCTAACAAGTCCCTTGTCAATAAATTAAACTGCGAACTGAACAGACATATCTTCAACACCTGGACCAATTCATAAATTCCTTTTCCCATTCACTGAGCTTGATGAATTGGTCCAGGTGTTCGAAATGATTCACTGCCTGTACCTTCACTTTGGAACAATAAACACAAAGTAAGCAATTTTTGATAATATTCTCTTGGTTATTAAATCTTTGAGGGCTTGAGACAGATAATCTAATATTTCTGTTAGTAGGTTTACGAACACAGGGTTCTGGAAGAGTTCCATAGGAGTTGCATGTAAGTCTCTGTTCATTGATTGCCAATCTTTCTTAAACCTTTTGAAAAGTTCATTTTCTGGACCACTTTAACTTAAGACGCTGGAGAAGACAGAATAACTCCATAATATGACAGCAAGTTATCCAAACTGGCTTATTATCGAGAGAATGCTTCTATAATTTTTAAGCCAAGCTGTCAAGTCCAGTATTGCTGGCAGTAGTATCAAATACAAGACCTTTAATTTTGTTTCCAAGATTCCACTTCTTTGCTTTGTCAACACATGCTTTTGCCTGGTATTTTATCGTACCTCTATCTATCTTGGGAATTCCAAATAGCTTCTTTTCTTGCCCATTACCAGTAACACTTGCATTACATTTGACTTTCTCCATGGAATTATCGATACATGGCAACAACTATTTTCCATCCCAATGTAAAAAAAGCAATCTCTTGCTCCATCTCAGCAGTTTCTTTTTTTTTTTCTACTTTCTTGGAATCCTTTCCTGAATCCTAGAGAGAGTCATATTTGATATGTTATGTCCAAGAGCTTTAGCAACTGATCCAGCAACAAACACAACTGCAAGATCTGGTAGATTGACTAATTGAAAGCGGAAACTCCTTGGGGAGTTTTGAGTATATTCTTAGGTGTCTTTATAAGTGCTGACAGTTGGTATTTTGCTTCATTTTCACTTGAGTAAGAATACTAGCACGATTCCACACAGCCATTATTTTCTCATATGCAGAATTGCAAGAAAATTGCAATGCTTTTCCTTCTAAATAGTAAAATTGAACAAGTTGGAGTGCATTCAATATATTTGTGGCAGCCTTACTGCAGATAAATGTTGTGTTGGCTTTCCTAAGGCCCGTTACACATTTGAGATCTCGCTAGCAAGAAATTGTTGCGAGAAAATTCAAAGATTGATAACATGGATTCAAATGGACGTCCACACACTGGAAGAGATTCTCGTTCGAGGCAAAAACCTCGAGTGAGTTTCTCGCTGAAATCGGTAGCTCAACGAATTTTCTTGACACATTTATCAAAAATGTTTGACATTTATACTCTTTATGACAATTGAATGTAGAAAAAGATGAAATAATATCACAGGTGGTGATGAATTGTATTGTTTTTATTGACAATGAGGAAAGATGGCTGATAATTGCAGTCAGAAACTTGTTGAACTTGTACGATGTCATCCATAGGCCTATTAATATATACACAGGATGAAAACTATAAAAACACGAAAATTAAAGACGACATCTGTAGGCAAATATCAGATGTTCTGAAAATAAGTAGACCTATATTTTACTTTGATGAGCTTTAATATTATCAATTATAACATTTGAAATTGTGTCTGTATGTCTTAACAGTTTACATAATTTTAATCAGAACACAGCATAGAATCCTCTATCATATCATGAATGGCAAAAAACTGAGGTCTATTCAACTTGAAATAATGCCTAAACGTATCATCATCCAAATCGAAATCAGTGACAGAAACTCGCCCTTATCTTCGTGAGATACAATGTGATTTCCAGATAATTCTGGCTTTAATTTTAGGCTTACTTTTTCTTTTCATTAACAAAATAGGTTCATATAACTCCATTTCCTCATCATCTGAAGATTCAGATTCAACATACTAGCGTTCGTACATAATTTGTAAAGTACGACAGTATACTGACAGGTTATATATTTAAGTACAACAATATAAGTAAATACATAACCTGTAATATTTCCCCAATGAGTGATTACTATAATAAGAAAAATACTCTCTGCATGAAGGCAGTGCATCAATGATCATAACGAGAACTCGCTAAGTGTGTGGAGGAAGCCTCTTCGCCTCTTTCTCGCAACACATTTCTCGCCAGCGAGATCTCTTCAAGTGTGTAACAGGCCTTACAGCCAGAGAGTAGATGTAGACCTCACAAAATTATCATAAGAAAGTCATATGCACCAGCCACAAATAGCACTTTTATGAGAAATTTTAAAATAAATTCTGTCATGTGGGGAGACCTCTAAATATTAATAGTTTCTGCTAAAATTTTGTATGTGCTTGTTTTAGATATAAATGAATTAAATTAACATTGTGGAGATATACATGTCCAACTTTCACTTTTTTATTGACAGTGGGAATATTAGTGATTTTCTGTAAACTGTCGTTTGTGACACTGCATAATGCAAGCTCTTGTTAATAAATTACTTTAACTGATTTTGTAAAGCATGCAAAATGTTACAAATTAATGATATTAAATTGTGTAATAGAGTTTAAAAGTACTTGAGATCTTTTACTTGTGATTACATAATGTATATTATGTGAGGCTGTCAGGTTACAATAAAACGAAAATTTGTACACAAAATCAAAATACTACATTTAACAGTAAGAATAAACTACACATAATGTTCCACAAACACTTTTTATTTATCCCGAATCTCGAATGTGGAACAAAAAAATTCCAGTGCGTAATTTCAAACTCTATAAATGCTGTCCTTTAGAATTATGCTTTTACATGATAATGCATGATTCACATCATGGCATAAACTGTTCAGCTAATTCAAGAGTTAACATATACAATCAAAATGAGCTAGCAATTGAAATTACAGAACTGTAGAAAATATAAATGTACAAATTTTGGCAATAGAGCTTTATTAGGGACAGATGTCATTCCTCATATTCAAAAACTCTTATATGTCCTGGACACATCTGTAACAACACATTCACAATAATGCAGAGAGTAGTGCTACTATGCAGTTTAACAAAACCTTTTCTTTCACATTCCATTCTTATCATAACCAAACATACACACATACATAATTTAACAATGTAACATGTCAAATATGAGAACTCACCACATTGCCGTATGACATTGAGGTATTTTCCTGTGCGTAAGATAACATCTGCAACCTTCTCCAGAAAGATTGGTATCCTCTCCCGCCTGACTGTGTAACGTTTCTCCCAATAATCAGCTGAATAGTCTAATGGTAATTCTTCCTTCTGTATCACTTCGTTATCTTCCACCAAGAACTGTGTAATACAAACCATAATGCACTGCTTGAACTTCAAAAAAAGTGACAGACTTGGAAAAAATATGATTTACTTTTCACAATTGGAATATATTGATGTCATCCAAATGATATATGTGCATTTAAACATATTTTTCAGGAGAAAGAAAAATATATTATCACTTTTAATTTCTTTAATTTTGAAAACTATTTTCGGTATAATTTCATAATTTTTCATATATAGGGTGAGTGTGAAATAAACCTATAGATTTTCAGAGTGAATAGCTCATGTTGTATGTAACATAAAAGTGTAATACCATATTGGTGAAAAGTTCACAGTTTTCTCTGAAAAAAGTGTTTTTTTTTTTTGTTTTGTTTTTTTTTTTCCCAATTGTTTAACACTCTCTTAATCTAATAAAGAATCATTTATCCCTCTGGCGTATTTCAATAGCATTGACGGTTCTCGTGTAAATTTAATTTAAAAACCACTAATTTCAAGCCACTGAACAATGTAATGTTGTAACCAGAGAGCGAAGTGGGAGGCACGTCACGTAGCCTGAGTTCATTGACCTCATTCATCTGTATTAAGAGAAGAAATGGGACTATAATACCAGCGAGGTTTGGAACTTCTAACTTAATTTTCTTATTAATGGTTCATTTAATCACAAAACGTAATATTTTCTATTCATTTAAGTGTATCCTATTGGCCCTTTCACGCTGCAGGACTATTTCAATATATATATATATATATATATAGTTCGGGTCAGCTTACTCCATACCTTACGTGTGAAACCTAATCATTTCTCCCTTTACTACTTATGCTAGACGATTGTGGCGATTTTTTAGTTTGCAGGTTGAATTTTCTTTTGCCAACTTCGTTTCGAATTTCGATACTGACAAATGTTACAAATGGTAGTGATTTTGTAACTGTTATGTTGGCAGCTGAGACAGATGTTGTCGGTACTGGAGTTTCATGAAATTAAAATTGTACTAGATTTCTGAGCCAGTTACTGGAAGCTAGTGAAATTTGGACACACTAATAATTAAATTAAATGCTAAGCACAAGAACGCCATTTCGTAATTTCAATTAAGAAGCACATCAAACGAATTATCTTTGCATCAAAAACAAATGCTCCCTGGACCAAATTATCACATTTCATAATTGTTTGAATGCTACAGAAGCCAGAAGTCTTGCTAAACATGTTATTGCTAAAGCACTACGAAATGGTGTTCCTGGAATAAGTATTCTTAGGCATACATTTCATGGTGGTATTCGGTTTTTGTAGTTATTACTAATAATTTTATGTGGTCAAACAAAATACATTTTTAGGTTAGGTCTCGTGAATCAATTGTTTAGTCAAACCAAGGAATTTTATATTGCCAGACAAAATACCTAACATGTTAATCCCTTTCTCATATAGTTTGCCTACGAAAATATGTTACAAATTATTGAACTATTTAAAATAACCTTCCAATATAAAGGTGAAGTACGGTAAGTAAATAAGTCATTCAGTACGTAGGATCATCATTTTACTTCATATGGTGATATCTGGTAATCTGGTAACAGTTGGCAACACAGACAAGAAGGCAACATTTGCTGTTTAAGAACTGTTCTTACGTGACCCTCACTATATATATTTATTTAAATCAAAGTGATTTTAATCAACTGATTCTTTTTTAATCTTTGATTTAAATCATTTTTTAGTTTTTACATTTGTATTTTAAACATACAAAACTTTATCCTATGAGGTCAATATTATGCCATTGGAACTTTAAAATTTTAAAATAGCCTACTGTATATTAGAGACCATTATTAGGACATTGTCAGCTACAGGTAACCTACTAACTGCTGGCACTTTGAGCTTGTAACTGAATCAGCAAAGTTGTCTCAGGTTTGCTGTACTTAAATCTGTACAGTTTTAGTTTTGTTTGGTACAATGCCTAATGTAGGCAGGAAAAAAAATTCTATATGGAGAGATTTTATAAAATTTCTAACAAAACAGTGGCATAGGTTCCAAAGCAAAATGTAAAATATGTGCTTTAGAAATGTAAGGTTTAGTAGTAAGAATGAAATCTCATCTTCTGAAATGCAAGAAGATTCAGGAAGATAAAAATTGTAAAGTTTTTTCCAATTCTGAATAAAAGTAAGTTTGAATAAGTGAATTAAAATTGTTTTGATCGTAACAGATACTTGCTCCCTTCTCCATTATTAAGCACGATACTAAAATATTATTTAATATTAGATTATGATACTGGAATTTTTTTTCCAGTAGTGTGTTCTTATCTGTTTTATTACAATTTACAAGTGATAAAGTAAAAGTATGTATGTATATAGCGGATAGCCTATTGGAAATTTACAAAGTAGTTATTTTCTTATAGGTGATCCAACTAGGCCAAGTTCATCTGCAAGTACCAGTAATGAAATGTGCAAAACACCATCAGCAACGAAGTTGAGAAGATTTTCAGCTACAGAAGAAATGGAGTCAGGTAATGTAATGCAACGCAAAAACATTACTTAAAGTCAACTTGGCTTCTTTTTTGTCAAAATAACTGCTCAACAGAAAGATACACTGGACAAGTAGCTAAATTTTGTTATGCAATAAACACTTCATTTCGATGCATAAAGTACCCAGAATTTATCAAGTTAACACAAATGTTACAGCCTAGTTACGTACGTACTCCCTTACGCAGTGATGTTGCTGGACCCCTCCTTGGAGATATCTATAGGAATGAATAAGATAAATGTTTGCGAAATATGAGTGAACAAACTGTTTGTATGAGTTTCGATGGCTGGTCAAATATTCATAATAAACAAATAGTGTGTGTGACAGTGACCAGAGAGGCAGGTGATATGAACTTTTACAACACAAATGATACATCAGGTCATCTACACACTTCAGATTATATGACTGAAATTGCTGTGGATTCTGTGAAAAGTTGTGAGAGAGAATTAGATGTAGTGTTAGATGTTTTGTTGCTGATAAGTGATAACTACAGTCTGGGTTTTATGTAATTACATATTCTGTTCCTATAAATGTAGCTACAAGAAAAGCTACAATTTCAGCGAATCACACCAAAGGGATCATTATTCCGAAATTTTAAGTTAAACAGTTTTACATAGTTTAGTGCATAATAAATAGTTTGGCATATATTACATATTTTGAAAGATATTGCATATTTTGAAAGAATATGCATATTTTTACCAATTTTTCCTCGAATTAACTCAATACATTTTAAAATTGTTTATAAAGCTCGTCCCTTCGTCTCTAATGCATAAAAATAATTTAATAATTTAAAAATAATAATTAATAATAATAATAATAATAATAATAATAATAATAATAATAATAATAATAATGTATTATTATTATTATTATTATTATTATTATTATTATTATTATTATTATTATTATGCATTAGAGGCGAATTCTATAAAAAAATGGACATCTCTTTGCATTAGAGACGAATTCTATAAAAAAAAAATGGGCATCTCTTTGCCATGCTAACATTTTGTGTATCCCTTAAGAAGTAACGGTAAAGTAAGAACAAATACCAATGTGAAGGGTGGATCATTGTACTGCTACCGTAATGAAGGAAAGAGTGAAAATTACCCTGTGGGTATGACTGTTTGGCACAAACACTCCCACTCAGTCACTCTGAAAGAAAACAGTAGTTCTTTTACTTTTATTGAGAAGCTTATTCTGACATCAGGTGATACAGCTAGCTAGTCTACTGCTATGGTGCCAGTCGCATCCAAGATAGCATTCAAGTTAAAAGATTGGATTGCAATTGACGATGCCTTTACTAATGATGGCAAAATCGTGCTGTGCAAAGTGTGTGATAAACGCATTTAAAAACTGAACTTCATATCACAAACAAAAAAAAATAAAACAAGTTCTTCTTACACAATTGGTGCTGGAATCTCTTTCGTCTTCTACCAGTGAATCTGATAAAGATTTGTGCATGGCAATGGTTGCTGTAAACATACTAGTATAAACTTTGAGTGCCAAAGTTTCAAGCATTCCTACGCAAATACTGCAACTTCAATATTCTGGATGAATCAACACTTTGGAAAAATTATTTGAACTCCTGCTACACTGACACAATGGAACGATTTAGAGTTTAAATTGGTGATTCCCACATATGGGTTGCCATTGACGAGACAATCAATGACCGAAGAGAATATGGAAAAATATTTAATTATTAATTGCACCTCCAAACAATAATTAAATGAGGTTGAATCACAAGTGCACCTGTAATTTTTTATCAGTGTGCAAAAATACATCCAATAAAGCTTGGATTTTAAGTTACATATTTTTTATTTATTACATATTTATCTAAATATTTTGCAATTTTTAGCTTGATTTTAGTTTAGTAGGTTATTTTACAAGGCTTTATCAACATCTTAGGTTATTTAGCATCTGAAATGAGTCCAGGGCCCAGCACCGAAAGTTACCCAACATTTGCTCATATTGGGTTCAGAGAAAACCGCGGAAAAAAACCTCAACCAGGTAACTTGCCCCGACCGGGAATCGAACCCGGGCTACTTGATTTCGCAGCCAGACACGCTAACCATTACTCCACAGGTGTGGACTTGTAGCTCGATATTTCTTATTTTCATATTACATAAAACCCGGGCTCTAGTAATAATGCAAATAATATGTTAAAAATGAGAGATGCTCTTAAGAATAGTGAAGGCCTTGATGTGATTATTTATGGTTGTTCTGCCCATATGTGGAACCTTCTATCTCAAGATTTAAAAAAAAAATTGCTAAAAATGTGAAATAACACGTCATATAAATTGTAAAATACTTTTGCTACAATCATTTTGCAAATGCTAAATTAAAAAATGAAGGTGGACAGTCATTAATATTACTGCAAGATGTGAGATGGAACAAATACAATTGTGGACTCACTGCATACATAAAAAATTGGCCTATGTTTATGAAAATTTGTTAGGAGATCAGAGACAAAATTCACAGCTTGATTTCGAAAAAAGTGAGTGGCTTTCAAATTACGTGTAATGCAGAAGACTTGTTAATGTTAAAACCTATTCAGTAGCACTTGACATTTGTCAGAAAAATGATTGAATAATTGGCCAAGCTGTCGAACAATGGAAAGCTCTGAATGATAACTTGGAAACACTCAATATAATATATGAAGGCAAGAATCATCCAACAATGAAGATATTTCAAAAGCACTATAATCAAGAACTTACACCATCACATTTTTTTTTTAGTCAGCTTCAGGGTAGGCAGGGTAAACTCAGCTTTCCCAAACATTTTGGAAGAAGAGACAAGATCAATTTAGAATTTTGTTAATTAAAAACAGAAGCGTTTCCACGTTTCGTTTACTTTTTAGCGATGTAAAGCTCGGCCTGTGAATGGACTGATCACTACGACCATTTGTAAAAAGTGAAGTGAGTGGGGAAAGTGAGGGGACCGAGCAGCTGGGTATGTGTGCACAGGTTAAGCTGACAACATTCACCACAGAACGCTCCTAGATCTGTCCTGGGGTGAGGGGGAAAGGACACATTATATTCATACTGCTCCGGTAAGCCAACGTATTCGAGCTCGTAGCTCACGTTATGCTCGGCGTTTGAGTAGAACGACTGCATTTCCATCTTAATGTTGTGATTTACGTTTCTTTAACTGTGATATATTTATTCTGTATTATAATGACAATGTTATTTTAACATTTAGTGCAGTGTACTTAGCAAACAAAAATAGAAGTTGCTGTAGATACTAACCACAACTCATTCGATTCAGTTGACTTTTTGTTAAATAATTCTATAAATAATTTAACTTTTGAACAAAAAAATGGATCTAAAAGGAAAAATAGCCAGATCAAAATGAGATATTTCACAGAAGGATGGTAAATATACCAGAACCTTCAAAGAAAAGTGGTACTTGAAATATAGTAGGTGATTGGCAGGAAATAAAACAGAGAGGACATATCACTGTTATTATTGCATAATGTTTGGTGGGAAAGATTCATGGTGTAAAGGAGGTGAAACAGCACTGAAAAACTTTGAACTTAAGGCTTCTAAGCATGCCACAAATAAGCAACATATAAAAAATTCTGAGACATTTTATATGTTAGGAAGATACAGAATCAATCATTGCATTTCAGAAAGTGCCCATTTTGAAGCTGATAGAAACAACAACGTTTTGCGTAATCAAAAAATTATAGGCTGCTTTATTGATGTGGTTTGCCACTTAGGAAAGCAAGAACAAATTTTTGAGAGGACACAAGGAGAGAGTAGATTCTCTCAATAAAGGGAATTATTTAGAAACTCTAAATCTGCTGGCTATGTAGGAGGGATTAATGAAAGACCATTTGGAAAGTAGCACAGTATTCAGAACAATTTAATCGAATCAGTCACTACTGCCATCAATGAAAGCATTCAGAAGGAAATTAATGATGCAACTTTTGTGTCAAATCAGCTGATGAGATAACTGACGTTTCTGTAAAAGCACAATTCAGGATCATTGCCAGATATGTTCATGGTGGGTTTTTTGAGATTTTATGATGTTTCAGCTGATAAAACTGCCGAGGGACTGTAAAAAAAAACATCACTGTCCTACAACATACAATGTGGAGAAACTTGTTTGCCAGACATACAATGGTACTTCAGTTATATCAGGATGTCATGGTGAGGTCCCAGAAGTATGTCAGAGCATTTCTCGTACACTGTTATGTGCACCAGCTGAATTTGGTTCTATTACATAGCACCAAAACAATTAAAGAAGTTAAACTTTTCATTTGCAACCTCACTGCATTTCATTCCTTCTTCAGTAGATCATCTTCTCGTCCAGAACTGCTTAGACAAATTGGGTTTCAGCTACCTCATCCAGCATAAACACATTGAAATTACAATTCACGAGTTGTGTCCACCATCAAGCACCATTACCAAGAGTTGAGAAATTCGGTGAACTATGTGAGTCTGATGACTGGGATCCTGAATCTGTAAATAATGCAATAGGACTTCTGAGAATTTCGGATTCTTTAATGTTCACATTTATCTTGTGTCTTTTCAATAAGATTTTTATCTTCACTGAACATTTGTTCAACATTTTTCAAACTAAGTGCATAAGTGATGTAAACTTATCTATACTAATAATAAATCTGTAGCCGAAATTTTTCTGGTAATTTTCGATTTTCCAAAAATAATTGGTCCTAACATATATAATTAACCACCCTGAAACCGAAAATCGCTTTTTTGAAATTTTTGTTTGTATGTCTATCTGTATGTTCGTTACCTTTTCACGCGATAATGGCTGAACGGATTTCGATGAAAATTGGAATATAAATTAAGTCCGTTGTAACTTAGATTATAGGCTATATGGCATTCAAAATACATTATTTAAAAGGGGGGTTATAAGGGGGCCTGAATTAAATAAATCGAAATATCTCGCTTATTATTGATTTTTATGAAAAATGTTACATAACAAAAATTTCTTTAAAAATCATTTCCGATAAGTTTTATTCTTTGAAAAATTTTGATAGGACTGATATTTAACGAGATAAATGAGTTTTAAAATTAAAATAACTGCCATCTAAGGCCGTGTAATGAAATAAACAAATGACTTCGTCTATAAGGGACTTTGGTCAACAACAATCGAAAGCTATGAATCATAGCCTACAGAAAATGTTTCTGTGTTTGTATGAAGCAATATCGGAAGCTAAATTAACCGATTTGTATAATTAATTATTATTTCACCATTGGAAAGTGTAGTTTCTCTGTATGGACATAATGCTATAATGTTATTACAGTAACTTCTGAGTGAATTGAGGACAGGTAAGATTAAAGTAGCTTCTTATGCACAGAAAACTTGATAGGCTATTCTGTGTATTCGTTTCCTGTATTTCTTAAAACAATGTTTATCTCAGAGAATTAACGAACAACGAGAGTGTATTGATTTAGTATG